>NC_058083.1:177445562-177745562 GCF_014858855.1 Bufo gargarizans
GTGGCATCTTGGCAGCTGCACGCTTGACTTTTCTCAGTTCATGGGCAGTTATTTTGCGCCTTGGTTTTTCCACACGCTTCTTGCGACCCTGTTGACTATTTTGAATGAAACACTTGATTGTTCGATGATCACGCTTCAGAAGCTTTGCAATTTTAAGAGTGCTGCATCCCTCTGCAAGATATCTCACTATTTTTGCCTTTTCTGAGCCTGTCAAGTCCTTCTTTTGACCCATTTTGCCAAAGAAAAGGAAGTTGCCTAATAATTATGCACACCTGATATAGGGTGTTGATGTCATTAGACCACACCCCTTCTCATTACAGAGATGCACATCACCTAATATGCTTAATTGGTAGTAGGCTTTCAAGCCTATACAGCTTGGAGTAAGACAACATGCATAAAGAGGATGATGTGGTCAAAATACTCATTTGCCTAATAATTCTGCACTCCCTGTACATAAGATGTTCACATACATCACATGATCCCCCCACCCCTCTTCAACTCTGAAGCTAAAATGCACATGTGTAAGAAATCTAAACCATAGCCGACCTTAGTTAACATGGTTGCCTGTTTACCTAAGCAGCCTTTGCACCCCGGTTAGCAGGCGACTACTCCTGGGGCCCGGGGGTTTGTTATTACATAATAGTTTGATCGTTGTTTAGGGCCGCATCCAAGCCGCAGTTTTTAAAGTTTGGATATGGACCCATTCAATTCCATGGTGCCGAAAAAGATGCGGTCTGCAATCCGTGCGCTGATCCCATCCGTAGCTCCATTATGTGGTGCCTAGAAAAAATATTACCTGTCCTATTGTTGTCCGTTTTGCGGACAAGAATATGCAGTTATTGAAATGGCTGTCTGGGCAGTTACTCTAATTGCATAATGCACAGGGAAGCCTTTACGGGATTTTCAGATACACCATTTACGCGCCATGCAAAACACACAACGGCCACATGCATGTAGCCTAAGGCCCCTTGTACACGATCGTATGCCCTCTGAGACATACGTTCCATTAGCATGCCATATGTCCCGGAGCGGCATACAATGTGGTAACGGGAGCGCGCAGCATCATAGGTTACTATGCCAATAATGATATATTAACTATACGTTACTATTGATGCTGTGCGCATTGCCCACCCGCGGGACAATTGTCCTGCACTCATATGAACACAGGACTATAGTTCCACGGGCGGCCGATGCGGAGAGTATCATAGTAACCTCTGCTGATGTGTGCTCCACACAATGCACTAATTGTCTGCTAAACTAAATTGCATTAATATTTTATTTTAAACATACAGTAATCAATAAATGCCATAAACGAATGGCCAAGTTCCAGAAGGAGCATCAAAAGGATCTATTGGCTCTCCATAAGCTGCTATGGCAGGTTTCAAAGAAGGTTCAGAAGATGGATAAGAGGAACCGTCAAATAATGAAGGAGATAGCCCGAAAGGACAGTTATTGTTAAAATGTTGTTAATTTTTATTGTTAAAATGTTGTTAAAAATATTAATCTGCCACAGACTCAAGGTGCCCGATCTTGAAAGTTCTAGCAGTCGGAGGAACGCGTCATGTCGTGTGTAGCTAATTTTGTACTTCTTTTTCTTTTTTTTCTTTTTTCTTTGTAATTATTTATTTAAACACAAATTTTAGAAAGTCAAATAGTGTATTTTTTTCATGTTAGCCCATTCCTGCTGCACACTTACAACATGATGCTGTCAGAGGTGTCTTGGTTTATTTTTGGTGTTGTCTTGGTCTGGTGGGGGACCATTCCTGGGAACACATTCCTGCTGCACACTTCAAACCTACTGCTGGCTGTGGTGCTGAGTTAGGCCGAGCTATATGTAGGCCTTATACTGGACCCTTAACATCGACCTGCTGCTGATGCTGAAGTCTGTCCTGACCCTGATGACTTATGTGTGGGCCTTATACTCCACTGTTACCAATACTTTGTGTTGTAGGTCCTGACACTGCTGAGTTATGTAGGCCTTATACTCCACCATTACTGATACTTGCTGTTGTAGGTCCTGATACTGCTGACTTATGTGTGGGCTGTATACTACAGTGTGACCATGTACCTACTGCTGTCTGTTCTGCTGTCTGTCCTGATCAAGATGAGTTTGACCCTGGAATAAAGGGGCCTTACAACTAACTTATAAAATTACACTGTGACATTACATTATAAAAAAACAAAAGCACGTGCTATCAAACTGAAAAAAGGTATTACAAACAAAGTAATAAAAAAAATGCCTCTAGGACAACTTTTTGAGCTCCGATAATAGTTTGTCCATTTTTTTTTATTGGAGAAGGTGCTTTTTCTCCATATCCCGTACCTTCTTATTGACTCGATGCTGCAGCTTTTTCATTTCCAGCATGTCTTTCTTTTAATCTTTTTTAATTTCTTCCAAGTGCTTTATGCACTTGTTCAGTACTGAAAAAAAATATATATTTTTTTATTTTATTTCAATTACGGTTACTTACAAGACAATTAGTGCATTGTGTGTAATATGTGTTTAAACACTGCCGATTTACATCTAAATACAATAACTATAGATCTTTACGTTAATTATATTTTAGTTTGCTTAGAGATAGTTCGGAGAGAGTATAATGTTATTTATTTGGTTAGTTAATAGTTTTTTGGTAGTTTACAGAGTATGTCACTTTTTTTTTATTTTCCTATTACACTAGTTTCTGTTGTCCCCTCATTGCTGCCACTTTTAACCACTTTACGGCTGGCCATTAAGAGTAGGCCTCAGCAGGATGTGACTGGACGCAGAGGGACAGTCTATTACGGACCAACAGACACTCTGCCCCCAGGCATAAACGTTAGTGAACCGGGGTGCAAATGATGCTGAGCTAAACAGGCTGCTATTTTTCAGATTCATTACACATGTGCATTGCAGCTCCGGAGATGCAGGGTGGTGGGGGGATCATGGGATGCTTGTGAATATGTTATGTATACTGAATTATAGTAATGTGTGCACATATTTACCCTCCTGATGGTGGGGGTGTAGACCACCTCTTCCTCCTCCTCTTCTGGAGCTGGGGGGGCGGAATTTGGTGGCTGGGAAGTTCCGGCCTCCTCCGTCTCAACTTCCTCCATAGCGCAAATATCGGGGGGAGGGAGTGGCTTCAACATTTTCTGAGGGTCCAACATCTTCTCCCTACGCCTGCACCTCACACTCATCCTCCTCCATGGAAACCTCCTCTAATTTTTTTTTTGTTTTTTTGTGGTGGCGGATGGAGGGAATAGGTTGACCTGTAATAATGACACAATGTTAGGAATTTAGACAAACAACTCAGAAATCTTAACAAAGGTAAAGATCAAGAAATTCCTATATGGAGGAATCTGCATGGGATTATGAATTATCCCAATAGTGGATTTGCCTCATTTTGTTGGTAAATAACATGCCAAAACCAGTGTTATAGATGGGTAGAACTAGTCTAAGTTACAAGGTAGGATGAGGTAACAGTGGATTGCTAGGAAGGTGTCCTATAGGGTATTGTGACTGGGTTATTGACGTTTAGGGAAACCAAACAACAGTTCGGAAATTAGATAAACGCCTGTCAGTTGGCAGTTAGGATTTAAGGGAAAGCCTGGCAGGCTTGTATTGGCTAATGCAGGTCATTTTTTGGGGGATATCTCGGGAATGATACGTCCTAGAGAGCTGAGACCCCCTGCAAGATTTCTTTCCAGGTAGCAAGGGATGTGTATACCAAGTTTCGTTGAAATCGATGGTTGCGTTTTTGAGTTTTTGCGGAACATAAACACATACATACATACACGCATACAGTACATACACACATACGTCCTTTATATACAGTGCTGCCCATAATTATTCATACCCCTGGCAAATTTTAAATTAAAGTTACTTTTATTCAACCAGCAAGTAATTTTTTGACGGGAAATGACATAGGTGTCTTCCAAAAGATAATAAGACGATGTACAAGAGGCATTATTGTGGGAAAAAAAAAATTCTCAGCTTTTATTTATATTTGCGCAAAAAGTGTCCAGTCCAAAATTATTCATACCCTTCTCAATAATCAATAGAAAAGCCTTTATTGGCTATTACAGCAATCAAACGCTTCTTATAATTGTAGACCAGCTTTTTGCATGTCTCCACGGGTATTTTTGCCCATTCATCTTTAGCAATGAGCTCCAAATCTTCCAGGTTGGAGGGTCTTCTTGCCATCACCCTGATCTTTAGTTCCCTCCACAGATTCAAGTCTGGAAAATTATGGGCAGCACTGTATTTATAAACTCTTGGGAGGTATGTAATGGTCAGGGACTTTGACCGGAATACTGAATGATGTTTGCAGTTTATGTAGATATAAACAAAAATACCTATATATATTTATGTGTGTGTAAGGCTAAAGGCACATGACTGCGCCTTTTTTTGCGGTCCGCAAACTGTTGATCCGCAAAAAACGGAAGCCGTCCGTGTGCCTTCCGCGGAACGGGTGGCCCATTGTAGACATGCCTATTCTTGTCTGAAAAACGGACAAGAATTGGACATGTGATATGTTTTTTTTGCGGAGCCACGGATCGGAGCAACGGATGCAGACAGCACACGGAGTGATGTCCGCATCTTTTGCTGCCCCATTGAAGTGAATGGGTCCGCATTCGAGCCACAAAAACTGTGGCTCAGATGGGGACCTGAAAAACTGTTGTGTGCATGAGGCCTGAAACGTATGAAATCATCCGGTGACATCATACATCAGTACCGTGCTGTGTGTATAACTATATATATACAATCTTAGCGAGGTAGAGATGTATGATGTAACTGGAAGATTTTGTATATGTCACACCAGGTATTAACCTCCCTGATGGTATTCCCGAGCGTGACTCGGGGTTAATTTTTGCTGCCAGGAGCAGTAACTCCGAGTCATGCTTGGGGTAACATTGCAGAGTCCCTTCACCTTCTGCCGGCGATCCGGCGATGTCCTCTGCTTGTGTTCTGCCAGATCTCTGGGGGGGGGCCGTGGTCGGTTGAGGAAAAAAAAATAATATAGTATTAATGTAGTTCTTATTAGCATACAAGAATATTTAGTAGCACTCAATCTACATATACGTAGATCGAGTGTTATTGTTCTGACATGCATGCAATATGAAATAAAATAAATAAATCACAGTGCTGTAATACAATATTACTTACAGTGAGAATAACTAACTTCTGTTTCTTCTTTTTGAAAGTGAATTCGTACCATTTTCTATCGACGATTTTATTTCAGGCAGACTGCCAAACTCTACTAGTAGCAAAAGCGAAAACGAAACCAGGGCACATGACATGTGACAAAATTACTTTATAAGATCGTGTCCTCACACGATCATTCATAACGTAGCGAAAAAAAACTAATGTAGAATAGCTCAATTTAGCTAATATAGTGCTATAATCTTCTTTGTCTAATAGTTGCAACTTTTTTCTCTTCTGAACTTCAGATTTAAAAAAAATTAAGACCTTTAAAAAAAAAGATTATAGCACTATATTAGCTAAATTGCTCTAAGTTTGTATTTAGCGAATATTCGCTATTACTAAATATTCTTGTTTTAGAATATGACGAATATATTAGTTATTTAGAATATTCATATATTTTTTTTCCAAATCTGTACAGTTGTTCACGTACTCCTCCCCGACAAGCGTCCACATCACCATGGGAACGCCTGTGGGTTAGAATATACCATCGGCTGTCGGAAAAAATAAATATGAATATTCTAAATAACAAATATATTCACTATATTGCTATATATTAGGTTTTTTTTATATTCGTAAAAAAAAAATCCCATATAAAAACATGATTCCTTCCTGCTTAAGTTGCTTGTGGGCCAATGACTCATTGGCCCACAAGCAAGAAGCAGTGAGGAATCATGTTTTTAGATATTAAAAAATTACGAATATTCGATATAGCGAATATATAGCACTATATTCGAAATATTAGCAAATTCTCAAAGTTGCAATATTCGCTAAAAAAAATGTATTTGAATATTCGCGTTCAACAACACTACTCATCCTCTGCCTTGTCCTCAGCTTCTACTGTAGGCACAGTTCTGAGTGGTCTTCCAGCATACCACCTATACAGAGCACAGCGGTGTAACCCGGTTCACATGGAAGTGACAAGTCGCATGCAGGCTTCTGCAATGCCAGCAAACATAATGGCAAACTATCTCTACATGATATTGGTTACCATTTACCGTTTTACTTTTAACTCTCTATCTCCATCACGAACAACACAAGTCGAAGACATGTTCTTCCTGTGTAGATACAATTATTGCTGATATTACTAGAACAAAACAAAACTGCTTTGTTTCCTTATCCTAAAGTTTATAACTTTGTTGCATTTACAATATTGATGCCCTTTCCTATATCCAACAATATATGTATTGTAAAAGATTACATAAAATCATTAATACAATGCAAAACTAATATGAGCATAGCAATGTATTACATATTATAACCTACAGCTATGATTACTGCTTAATATTAAATACCTAATGTGTGCAGATAGCTCACTAAGAATTATTCATGAGTTATATAATATGATTAGTTCTAAAAAGAGGAACCTTTCTGGACAACTTTTCTGGCTAATATTATTACAGATGTGCCCTCTTTATAATAGCAGAGATTGCATAATACTGTTGTAACTGTTGATTATCCAAGGAACAGATCAATTTGCAAATTAAACTCCAAATGATAGATATGCAATCTTTCTTTAATCAAAAACATACACAGTTTATGATCACTTTAACAGGGTAATACACTCATAGCACATTTTGATTAATATATAGTCCAGAAGTAAATTACAATACAGATGGGATTTTTTTTTCAACCAACTGTTTTGGATGAATGCCATTGCTCTTATCATGATAATAATGCAACTGAGTTATTTAAGAAATACGCATGCCGTAATTTAATGATGTTTTGTAGTTACAGCGTGTATATACTGTGTTATAGATTAAATCTGCAATAAAAGCTGATCTCATTTGCTTCTACTCTCAGCATCCCCAGCAAACATTTAATTCTGTCAGGGGCAGCCGTGACCAAGCCAGATGAATGGTCCTTCTATTATGTCCCTACGCACAGATTGCATTCATGAGACTAAGGCCTCATGCACACGACAGTATTTTTTTTGCGGTCCGCAAAAAGGGGTTCCGTTGTTCCGTGATCCGTGTCCGTTTTTGTTTCCGTGTGTCTTCCTTTATTTTTGGAGGATCTACAGACATGAAGGAAAGTAAAAAAAAGTCAAGTTTGCCATGCAAATGATAGAGAAAAAACGGACGCGGATGTGGGTGACAATCTTGTGTTCCTTCACATTTTTTCACGGACCCATTGACTTGAATGGGTCCGCAAACCGTTTTCCGTGAAATAAATAGGACAGGTTATATTTTTTTGACGGACTGGAACCACTGATCTTGGACGCGGATGACAAACGGTGCATTAGCCACGTTTTCAACGGACCCATCGAAAGTCAATGGGTCCGCAGAAAATCACAAAAAACGGAACAACGGACACGGAATGAAACAACGGTCGTGTGCATGAGGCCTAATTCTTAGGACAGTTTACCTGGTGGAGCTTTGAAATCTTAAAAACACTGAGCTATAGCTGAGGATTATGGTATGATGGGAGCTATAGTTAACAACAGCTGTAGAGCCACCGGTTTAGAGTTTTGAGTACTCCTTGATTAGGATCCATAGCTTGTATATTCAAGACAGCCCGAGCTCCATTCACTATTTGTGGACAGGTTAATGTATTGGTTTATGGCTATATGCTTGTACATTATAGTATACATTAAAAATTATCTACGGAAAACCCCAGAAGCACGTTTTTACAATATATAAACTTTAAAAAATAAAATATTCTAAATATATTTGTTTTCATGAACATCCTGAACAATAAATTTGTGGTGATTGGTGTATGGCATACAGAAGAAAAATTGTAATAATAACACTGCTGTGGAATTGCTGTTTTTCTGCATTTTTTTTATTTATTTTTACAAAGTAGCAGTTACTGTAATACAGTAAATGAAATATTATTGTCTGTACCAAAGCAGGAAACCATTTTATTCTATATTATTCTATATAAACCATTGATGCTAGATGATTGGCTGGACTGGAACTTCGCAAAATCCACCCTTCATAAGTATAGTTTCCCCACATCTTGTATTGATGCAGTATTCTCCCTTTATGTTATCCCATATGCTAAACTAAACATGAATGGTGCTCTTTCCCCTTCATTTGACATATTTAATGGAACAAGACAAGGATTCCCCTTATCACCCAATCTCTTCATATTAGTTGTAGAAACCCATTTTTAGCAACTGTCAGGATTTAGAAATTATGAGTTTTAGATTTGGTAAAATGAATGAAAAGCAACAACCTTTGTTGTTTTTTGACTTTCTTATATATCTCCAATAGTGATGAGCGGCAGGGGCAAAATTCGAATTTGCGATATATCATGAATATTTTGTAGAATATTCGTGATATATTAGTGAATTTGAATATTCGTTATATTCGACTTCCCGATTTTTACACGAAAATCAGAAACGGAATGATGGAGTGAAAACGCGAGCGCATGACGTACTTTACGTCATTCGATACTGTAGAAAGTCTACCCGATAAGAAAAAATGGTGCACAACAACTTTGAGAAAGCTGAGGAAGAAATTATGATGGTAAGTATTATTATATTACAGCACTTTTTTTTTTTTTACGTATTGCATGCATGGCAGAACAATTTTTATATGTAGATTAAGGCTTGGAAAATATTCGAACATATGAATATTAGCGATTATTGATACAAATTTTTATTTTTCGTAATACAAACAACAGGGTAAGAGTAGATATTACCGACTGGTGCACTAAGTATTCTTGTTACTTCACAGCACTATGTGTGTAGCATGTATGTATGGACAACAGATAAATATTTCTCACATGCACATAGCACATCCATTTTCCTGCCACTCACTATATACCACACACTATACACAACACACTATATACCAAACACACACTATATATAGATTATATTTTATGTCGATAAGCTTTCTTTGTCTGACTGCAAGTATTTGCTGGTTCTTTTACCATTACCCAGAGTGCACCACCGGGAGGCGAACCAGCTGTACACCCCATACCGTACCATTACTTAACTAGACAGGTACATCTCTGCTTAGCTGGCCAATATCTGATTGCTCAGACCCCACACATACAATTGCAATACAATCCGATTTTATAACAGTAACATTAAATCTAATATTTCCCCTTCAAAGACGTAACTACTTTTTGCTGTTTTGCTAACCAACTCAGCCCCCCTAGCTTAAACCCCCTTAATGACCAGACCACTTTTTACAATTCTGCACTACACTACTTTCACGGTTTATTGCTCGGTCATACAACTTACCACCCAAATGAATTTTACCTCCTTTTCTTCTCACTAATAGAGCTTCCATTTGGTGGTATTTCATTGCTGCTGACATTTTAACTTTTTTTGATATTAATCAAAAATTACTAAAATTTTTGCAAAAAAATGACATTTTTCACTTTCTGTTGCAATTTTAAAAAAAATAAAACTACATTTCTTAATACATTTTTCTCTAAATTTATTGTTCTACATGACTTTGATAAAAAAAAATGCAATAAGTGTATATTTATTGGTTTGGGTAAAAGTTATAGCGTTTACAAACTATGGTGCAAAAAAATAAAATTTACGCACTTTGACTTTCTGAGCACCTGTCATGTTTCCTGAGGTTCTACAATGCCCAGACAGTAGAAACACCCCACAAATGACCCCATTTCGGAAAGTAGACACCCTAAGGTATTCGCTGATGGTCATAGTGAGTTCATGGAAGTTTTTATTTTTTGTCACAAGTTAGCGGAAATTGATTTATTTTTTATTTTTCTTACAAAGTCTCATATTCCACTAACTTGTGACAAAAAATAAAATTTTACATGAACTCACCATACCCCTCACGGAATACCTTGGGGTGTCTTCTTTCTAAAATGGGGTCACTTGTGGAGTATTTATACTGCCCTTGCATTTTAGGTGCCCTAAAGCATGAGAAGTAGTTTGGAATCCAAATGCGTAAAAATGCCCTGTGAAATCCGAAAAGTACTCATTGGAATTTGGGCCCCTTTGCGCACCTAGGCTGCAAAAAAGTGTCACACATGTGGTATTGCCGTACTCAGAAGAAGTAGGGCAATGAATTTTGGGGTGTATTTTTACATATACCCATGCTGTGTGAGATAAATATCTCTGTAATAGACAACTTTTACCATTTTTTTGTATACAAAGTTGTCATTTTACAGAGATATTTCTCTCACCCAGCATGGGTATATGTAAAAATACACCCCACAACACATTTCCCTACTTCTCCTGAGTACGGCGATACCACATGTGTGAGACTTTTTTGCAGCCTAGGTGCACAAAGGGGCCCAAATTCCAATGAGTATCCTTCGGATTTGACAGGGCTTTTTTTTACGCATTTGGATTCCAAACTACTTCCCACGCTTTAAGGCCCCTAAAATGCCAGGACAGTATAAATACTCCACAAGTGACCCCATTTTGGAAAGAAGACACCCCAAGGTATTCTGTGAGGGGCATGGCGAGTTCCTAGAATATTTTTTTTTGGGCAAAAGTTTGCGGAAAATGTTTTTTTTTTCTTACAAAGTCTCATATTCCACTAACTTGTGACAAAAAATAAAATTTTACATGAACTCGCCATGCCCCTCACAAAATTCCTTGGGGTGTCTTCTTTCCAAAATGTAAACGTCACGCTTGACTCTCCATTTCACCGCAAGCTGTTTTTAGTTACACAAGGCATCCCCCTCCCCCCTTGCAAGACGGGTGGTAACAAGCTGTTGGGGCAAGCCCCGGCGACTAGGTCGCGCGTTGCGACAGCAGCCAATCTGTTCTAGAAATAAATGCCTGAAGAGGGGCACACTTGTGTAGAAATTAGTCCACATAAAGGTGGTACCCCTTGCCAAATAAGGGTGACACCAAGTCCCAGACTGTCTTCCCACTGCTCCCCAGTAGTCAGGGCAACCGACCGGCTCCAGGGTCTGATCTTTACCCTCATAGACATGAAATTTGTGCGTATAGCCTGTGGCCCTTTCACAGAGCTTATACAATTTGACCCCATACCGTGCACTTGCTTGGGATGTATTGTTTGAAGCCAAGGCGCCCGGTAAAATGTATCAGGGACTCGTCTATACAGATGTTTTGCTCAGGGGTATACAAATCTGCAAATTCGGTGTTAAATTGGTCAATGACGGGCCGAATTTTGTGGAGCCGGTCAAAAGCTGGGTGGCCTCTGGGACGAGAGGTGCTGTTATCACTAAAGTGCAGGAAACGCAGGATGGTCTCAAATCGTGTCCTGGAAATGGCAGCAGAGAACATGGGCATGTGATGAATTGGGTTCGTGGACCAATATGACCGCAATTCATGATTTTTTGTCAGGCCCATGTTCAGGAGAAGGCCCAGAAAAGTCTTAAGTTCGGAAACTTGGACGGGTTTCCACCGAAAAAAGACTGGGCATAAAAGCTTCCCGGGTTGGCGGCTATAAATTGAGTGGCATACCTGTTTGTTTCTGCCATGACTAAGTCAAAGAGCTCCGCAGTGAAGAACAGCTCAAAAAATCCCAGTGCCGATCCAATCTGAGCTGTCTCAACCCGAACTCCAGACTGGGCGGTGAAAGGGGGAACTACTGGTGCAGCTGAAGATGGGGGCTGCCAATCGGGGTTTGCCAGCACCTCAGGGACTCTAGGGGCTCTATGGGCCTGTCTGTGCGGTGGCTGCATGGAGGGAACTACTGCACGTGCCACCGTACCAGCTTCAACTGCCCTTCTGGTGCTCGCCACTTCACCATGTTCTACGGCAGTGCTAGTACTAGGTCCAGGATGGGCTGCGCTGCTGGTGTATGCCTCACCACGTAATTCGACAGCGCCAGCCCCTCTCTGCTTCCCTTGAAGCGGATCCTGCGCAACCTGTGGTCTAGCAACACAGGGCCGGGTACGCCTGGTGGTATCAGGGACCTCAAACTCATTGTCCGAACTTTGGGTCAGACTGCCACTGCTTTCTACAGGTTCGTATTCTGACCCGCTGGATTCATCAGATGAGGGTTCCCATTCCTTATCCGACTGGGTCAGAAGCCTCTTAGGCCTCTTTAGAAGAATACCCCTTCCTTGCCATTTGGTCAACTAAATTTAGGGGGTATTCCCTGAGACTACCCAAGAAAAAAAGCAAGCCTGTCTTACAAATGGGAGGCTAGCAAAGTACAGGAAGCCGCTGCGATTGATAAAAAATATCAAAACAGATATTTTTTATCGCCGCAGCGTTTGTGTAGTGATTTTGCAGTGATAATTTTTTTTTATAAATTTGTCACTGCGGCGAGGCGGGCGTGGGTGAACGCACGTGTGGGCGACCGATCGGGCCTGATCGGGAAAACACTGCGTTTTGGGTGGAGGGCGAACTAAGGTGACACTAATACTATTATAGATCTGACTGTGATCAGTTCTGATCACTTACAGATACTATAAAGTAGCAATGCTGATTAGCTATACGCGAATCAGTGACTGCGGTGCGGTGGGCTGGGCGCTAACTGAAGCTAACTACCTACCAAAGGGGCCTAAACTAACCTAAATCTAACAGTCAATGCTGGTGGAAAAAAAAGTGACAGTTTACACTGATCACTTTTTTCCCTTTCACTAGTGATAGTGATTGACAGGGGTGATCAAGGGGTTAATTGGGGTGATGGGGGGGTGATCTGGGGCTAAATATGTTGTGCTTGGTGTACTCACTGTGATCTGTGCTCTCTGCTGGGACCAACCGACGAAAAGGACCCAGCAGAGCGCACAGAAGCCATTTAACACATTATATTTATAAATATAATGTGTTATATGGCTGGTGGTGCGTTATTTTAAAAGTCACCAAACTGCCAGCGCTGATCATTGGCTGGAAGGCTGGTGACCAACTCCTTCTGCGCCTTTTGCCGACCCGCACTCACGAGATGACGCATCGATGCGTCAAGGAGGAATAACCCGGCCGCCCGCAGGACACATCCCTGCATTAGGCGGTCGGGAGGTGGTTAAAGTCTTTTTTTGAAAACTTATATTTAAAAAAGAATTGATTATATACTTGCATCTTTATCTTGCAGCGAATGTTGGTGACAGGACCCGGAAAAGAGAGGAGAAGCAGGCCATCATACGGGCTCCTCGGTTTGAATTGTCACCATTTTTTTTAATCTGGCACAGAAATAACGCCGTCCAGAAAAAGTGGTGCCATCTGAAGCGCTTCCACTATGATCAGATCAAATAGATGAGTGAAAGATTATGCCCAGGTACAATGCTTACATGACTGTACAACAATCTGTAATGTATATATTCAGTTATGGTGCTAATCCGTACAGATGTAGTAGGGTTAACACAGAACGTTCTTAACTCAAATTTAATTAATAATGTTTAACTCATTGCGTTATCTTGAAACAAAAGCAATTTAAAAAAAAATAGCTTAACACATTTAATTGCATTTAGTTTACATAACACGTCTCCTAAAGCATGTGTGTTAACTCTACTACATCCGCATTTCATTCCTTTAATACCTGGTGTGACATGTACAAAATCTTCCAGTTACATCTCTACCTCGCTGTGAGTGCATATATATATATATATATATATATATATATTTATACACACAGCACGGTACTGATGTATGATATCACCGGTAGAGATGTTCAGGACTATTCGCCGGTGAACAGTTCCCGGCGAACATCGCTTGTTCGTGATCGCCGCGGCGGGCGAACATATGCGATGTTCGGACTTCCCCTTTACGTCATCGTTGAGCAAACTTTGACCCTGTAGCTCACAGTCAGCAGACACATTCCAGCCAATCAGCATACCCTCCCTCCCAGACCCTCCCACCTCCTATAAAAAAGTAAAGACGGCAGCCCTCTTAGATTCATTCTGAAGCTGCAGTGTTAGTTAGAGCAGGGAGAGTGCTGCTGCTGCTGAATTAATAGGGAAAGCGTTATCTTCTGTAGTTAAATTGTTGGTTTGAAAATTCGCACCAAGGCAATACGTCAGGTCTCTATGTACAGAGGATTGAAAGGGTAACTGCAACAATAAGAAAGAGACTGCAAGAAAAAAACTTTTGAATAGAGAAGTCTTCTGGATGTATGAGCTCAGCACCTGTGTCCCAAAAGGTTTGAATAGGAGACAAGATTTAATCCTACAATATTAATGTCACCTATCCTTCCTGCCATGTATGTCAGTATTTATGTGCCATATACCCATAGTATTCCTTCTTTTTTTAGAGTATCTCTATATTATAGGTTTGTTATATCAAGGGTTAACTGTTGGTAAATGTTTAATCCAGGTGAGCCGCATTACCTACCCCTCCTCCTGAGGGGGAGGTGTGCAGGTTCATAAAGAGTGATCTTTACTATGTGCACTTGTCATAAGTAAGGACCTTAATATGAGTGTCCGAAACATGTAGACCGTGTCTGGAAAACGTTTTTTGACATTATGTAATAAAGCATCTGATTTTTAGAAGCTGGATTTTTTTCTCTTTTGGATTCTTAGGCCTCTTTCACACGGGCGTCATGTTTTTGGCCCGGATAAGATACGGGTGCGTAGCGGGAAAATGCACGATTTTTCTGTGCGAGTGCAAAACATTGTAATGCGTTTTGCACGCGTGTGAGAAAAATCGGCATGTTTGGTACCCAAACCCGAACTTCTTCACAGAAGTTCGGGTTTGGGTTAGGTATTGTGTGGATTGTATTATTTTCCCCTATAACATGGTTGCAAGGGAAAATAATAGCATTCTTAATACAGAATGCATAGTACAATAGGGCTGGAGGGGTTAAAAATAAAAAATCTAATTTAAAGGGAACCTGTCACCGGGATTTTGTGTATAGAGCTGAGGACATGGGTTGCTAGATGGCCGCTAGCACATCCGCAATATCCAGTCCCCATAGCTCTGTGTGCTTTTATTGTGTAAAAAAACAACGATTTGATACATATGCAAATTAACCTGAGATGAGTCCTGTCCCTGACTCATCTCACATACAGGACTCATCTCAGGTTAATTTGCATATGTATTAAATTGTTTTTTTTACACAATAAAAGCACACAGAGCTATGGGGACTGAGTATTGCGGATCTGCTAGCGGCCATCTAGCAACCCATGTCCTCAGCTCTACAGGGAGTGCAGAATTATTAGGCAAATGAGTATTTTGACCACATCATCCTCTTTATGCATGTTGTCTTACTCCAAGCTGTATAGGCTCGAAAGCCTACTGCCAATTAAGCATATTAGGTGATGTGCATCTCTGTAATGAGAAGGGGTGTGGTCTAATGACATCAACACCCTATATCAGGTGTGCATAATTATTAGGCAACTTCCTTTCCTTTGGCAAAATGGGTCAAAAGAAGGACTTGACAGACTCAGAAAAGTCAAAAATAGTGAGATATCTTGCAGAGGGATGCAGCACTCTTAAAATTGCAAAGCTTCTGAAGCGTGATCATCGAACAATCAAGCGTTTCATTCAAAATAGTCAACAGGGTCACAAGAAGCGTGTGGAAAAATCAAATCACTCTCATTTCATCAGTCCATAAAACCTTAGAAAAATCAGTCTTGAGATATTTCTTGGCCCAGTCTTGACGTTTCAGCTTGTGTGTCTTGTTCAGTGGTGGTCGTCTTTCAACTGAGAAAAGTCAAGCGTGCAGCTGCCAAGATGCCACTTGCCACTAGTTTGGCCATATTTCAGAGCTGCAACATCACTGGAGTGCCCAAAAGCACAAGGTGTGCAATACTCAGAGACATGGCCAAGGTAAGAAAGGCTGAAAGAGGACCACCACTGAACAAGACACACAAGCTGAAACGTCAAGACTGGGCCAAGAAATATCTCAAGACTGATTTTTCTAAGGTTTTATGGACTGATGAAATGAGAGTGAGTCTTGATGGGCCAGATGGATGGGCACGTGGCTGGATTGGTAAAGCGCAGAGAGCTCCAGTCTGACTCAGACGCCAGCAAGGTGGAGGTGGAGTACTGGTTTGGGCTGGTATCATCAAAGATGAGCTTGTGGGGCCTTTTCGGGTTGAGGATGGAGTCAAGCTCAACTCCCAGTCCTACTGCCAGTTTCTGGAAGACACCTTCTTCAAGCAGTGGTACAGCAAGAAGTCTGCATCCTTCAAGAAAAACATGATTTTCATGCAGGACAATGCTCCATCACACACGTCCAAGTACTCCACAGCGTGGCTGGCAAGAAGGGGTATAAAAGAAGAAAATCTAATGACATGGCCTCCTTGTTCACCTGATCTGAACCCCATTGAGAACCTGTGGTCCATCATCAAATGTGAGATTTACAAGGAGAGAAAACAGTACACCTCTCTGAACAGTGTCTGGGAGGCTGTGGTTGCTGCTGCACGCAATGTTGATGGTGAACAGATCAAAACACTGACAGAATCCATGGATGGCAGGCTTTTGAGTGTCCTTGCAAAGAAAGGTGGCTATATTGGTCACTGATTTGTTTTTGTTTTGTTTTTGAATGTCAGAAATGTATATTTGTGAATGTTGAGATGTTATATTGGTTTCACTGGTAAAAATAAATAATTGAAATGGGTATATATTTGTTTTTTGTTAAGTTGCCTAATAATTATGCACAGTAATAGTCACCTGCACACACAGATATCCCCCTAAAATAGCTAAAACTAAAAACAAACTAAAAACTACTTCCAAAAATATTCAGCTTTGATATTAATGAGTTTTTTGGGTTCATTGAGAACATGGTTGTTGTTCAATAATAAAATTAATCCTCAAAAATACAACTTGCCTAATAATTCTGCACTCCCTGTATACACAAAATCCCAGTGACAGGTTCCCTTTAACTCACCTTAATCCATTTGTTCGCTCAGCCCCGCTTCTCTTCTGTCTTCTTCTTTGAGGAATAGGACCTTTGATGACGTCACTGAGCTCATCACATGGTCCACCACATGATCTTTTACCATGGTGATGGATCATGTGACGACCCATGTGATGAGCGTAGTGACATCACCACAGGTCCTATTCCTGTGCACACCAAAGATGAAGACAGAAGAAAAGCCGGGCTGTACTCAATATTTTTTTTGTAACATTTTTTAACCCCTCCAGCGCTATTGTACTATGCATTCTGTATTAAGAATGCTATCATTTTTCCTAATAACCATGTTATAAGGGAAAATAATAATGATCGGGTCGCCATTCTGATCTTCTCCTAGCAACCATGCATGAAAATCGCACCGCATCCGCACTTGCTTGCGGATACTTGCGATTTTCACGAAGCCCCATTTACTTCTATGGAGCCTGTGTTGCGTGGAAAACGCACAAAGAGGAGCATGCTGCAATTTTCACGCATCGCACAAGTGATGCGTGAAAATCACTGCTCATCTGCACAGCCCCATAGAAATGAATGGGTCAGGATTCAGTGCGGGTGCAATGCGTTCACCTCACACATTGCACTAGCGCAGAAATCTCGCCCGTGTGAAAGGGGCCTTACTCGTAGCCGGGTCCAGGCAACGTCCCTGCATCTGAAAATCGGAGATAGGTGAGCGCTGCAAAAGACTTTCTTTTTACTGTGATTATAAATATTTTATATTTGGAGAAATATTACATTTGGCAAGCTAGTGCGATACTGCATATTCAAGCTTGAGGGGGAAGCTTTAATAAGCCGGAGAATCTAATCTTCTAAAGGCGGACAACAAGTGGCAGACGTACCAAAACGTGCTGATGACAGATGTCCATCCTTGAATCTACTGAGGTTGTCAGTATGGAAATATACATTCTATTGCTGATAAGAGTAGATTACAATTTACGTTTAATCATAGTGAAAAGATAGATTTGCAGAAGATATGGTTAGATTTATATGCAGAATGTGACTAGGAAAACAAGAAGATAGACTACTGTAAGCGTATTTTAGTCAGAAAAGAGACAGAGAAAATAAGGAATATTTTCCATATGCTGAAGGTCTTTCACAAACTAGTGTCAAATAATTGTACTAGTGAAGTTTCAACCACAGATGCTGCGATCTGTAAAGATGCATATACTGAGGGTGGAAATGGCAATAAAGTAGAGGAAAGTAAGAATAATGAGGATTTGAGAACTCAGCAGAATGAGATAAAACACATATGTATGATTTCTGCTGAAGGTGACCTTAACCTTATAGATGAGGAAGGGTCAGTACAACAAGAGAAGACATTGCAGATCTCTGCTGAAGGTAACTTTGTGTCAGTAGACAATGGCAAGTCTATACATCAGCAGACATTGCATATTAATGCTTACAGCCAGCTTACAATTAAAATTGCAGAAGCAATTAATGAAAATATGCAAAAAAGAGTTTTTGAGAGCCACGCAGACAGATTTAAATTATCAAATGAACAAAAAAATAGATTGTTTAGATTGTGGCTTCCTGGATTTTTCATAATGATGTACAAAGATTAAAAGAGCTGATTTTTTGCGCTAGAAGTGACAGCATGCTCACATATGAAATTCTAAAGGAATAAAAAAATTGGCAGAAATGAATCTACATTTGGATTTATGTCTATGTTGGAACGGACTTACAAAATGGTTATTGAGAATGCCAAACTTTCACATATCATTCACATGTTTGTAAGAAAGTTCAGATTTTTAGAGCCTTCTATATTAGTGTTGACATCAGAGAAACAAACATTATTTGAAGCTGCAAAGTTTCTGGACATTATGAGGAAAAATATCAAGCAGTCTTGATCACATACAAAGGCAGATAAGACTAAAATATCATATACATGTACAAAAGGCAAAGAAAATCTTTATGAGGAATGCAGAAAATTACATGTTAAAACCCCAAACTGAACAGTTACCCATATACCCCTCCTCCACCAATCAACGGGGGTTGAGGCATCACATGGGTGTTTAGCTGTTTGGTAGGATTTAAAACAGACATAATGTAAAAACAACTTGTACATATGTTACTAAAATCAAAGACGTGTAGAAAGAAACCCACAACATTAGCTGATATATTCCAACATAATCTCATAGATACTTAATTATACTGCAAAATTAAATATTGTCTCTTATTTAATCCTGCTGGAATCCGGGTATTCAATTGGAACATCCAGAAAGTCTCTCTGTTGAGAAGCTTTCTGCGATGGTCCCTGCCCCCTAATGGAACTGTAACTCAAAGCCAACCAAACTCAATGGTGAAGAATCGCCTCCATGTTCCAAGGCAAAATGCAGACTAACAGCGGAGACGTTCCTTGTTTTCTAATGCGGGATGTCGGATATACAGTCATGTGAAAAAATTAGGACACCCTTTGAAAGCATGTGGTTTTTTGTAACATTTTTAATAAAAGGTTATTTCATCTCCGTTTCAACAATACAGAGAGATTAAAGTAATCCAACTAAACAAAGAAAACTGAAGAAAAGTCTTTTCAAGATCTTCTGTAAATGTCATTCTACAAAAATGCCTATTCTAACTGAGGAAAAAGATAGGACACCCTTGCCCCTAATAGCGAGTGTTACCTCCTTTGGCTGAAATAACTGCAGTGAGACGGTTCTTGTAGCCATCTACCAGTCTTCGACATCGGTCTGAGGAAATTTTACCCCACTCCTCAATGCAGAACTTTTTCAGCTGTGAGATGTTTGAGGGGTTTCTTGCACGTACAGCCCTTTTCAAGTCACCCCACAGCATCTCAATGGGATTCAAATCTGGACTTTGACTTGGCCATTCCAGGACTCTCCATTTCTTCTTTTTCAGCCAATCTTTGGTTGATTTACTAGTATGTTTTGGGTCATTGTCATGTTGCATGGTCCAGTTCCGCTTCAGCTTTAATTTTCTAACTGATGGTCTCACATGTTCTTCAAGCACCTTCTGATACACAGTAGAATTCATCGTGGATTCTATGATGGTGAGCTGACCAGGTCCTGCTGCAGCAAAGCAGCCCCAAACCATGACACTTCCACCTCCATGCTTCACAGTTGGTATGAGGTTCTTTTCTTGGAATGCTGTGTTTGGTTTACGCCAAACATGTCCTCTGCTGTTGTGTCCAAATAATTCAATTTTGGACTCATCTGTCCAAAGAACATTATTCCAGAAGTCCTGGTCTTTGTCAACTTTATCTCTGGCAAATGTCAGTCTGGCCTCGATGTTTCTCTTGGAAAGCAAAGGTTTCCTCCTTGCACACCTCCCATGCAAGTTAAACTTGTACAGTCTCTTTCTGATTGTAGAGGCATGTACTTCTACATCAACAGTAGCCAGAGCCTGCTGTAGTTCTCGAGATGACACTTTAGGGTTTTTGGAGACCTCTTTTAGCATCTTGCGGTCTGCTCTTGGGGTGAACTTGCTGGGGCGACCAGTCCTGGGCATGTTGGCAGTTGTTTTGAAAGCCCTCCACTTGTAGACTATCTTCCGGACAGTGGAATGGCTGATTTCAAAATCTTTTGAGATCTTTTTAAATCCCTTCCCAGACTCATAGGCTGCTACAATCTTTTTTCTGAAGTCCTCTGACAGCTCTTTTGCTCTCACCATGGTGCTCACTCTCACTTCAACAGTCAGGAGCACACCAAACTAAATGTCTGAGGTTTAAATAGGGCAAGCCTCATTCAACATGCAGAGTAACGATCTACTAATTATGTGCACCTGGTGTGATATACCTGTGTGAGATCTGAGCCAATTTAAGAGGGAATACATGTGAGGGTGTCCTATCTTTTTCCTCAGTTAGAATAGGCATTTTTGTAGAATGACATTTACAGAAGATCTTGAAAAGACTTTTCTTCAGTTTTCTTTGTTTAGTTGGATTACTTTAATCTCTCTGTATTGTTGAAACGGAGATGAAATAACCTTTTATTAAAAATGTTACAAAAAACCACATGCTTTCAAAGGGTGTCCTAATTTTTTCACATGACTGTATGTTTTCTAATCCTGGTTTTAAATGCATTTGTTGTGCAACCCACATATTGAAGCAAGACAATTTGACATATGATTAAATAAATAATATACTTAGTATTGCAATTCAAATATGTCTTGATTGCAAATTGTCTTTTATTCACCGTAGATGTAAAAATATTGCTTACTTCCATGTGCCCACAACATATGCATCTAGTATGCCCGCATTTAAAATTGCCTTTATTGAAAAGCCAGGTTGGCTGCAGCCTGGTACGTTCAACATATAGGCTGGGGCTAAGTAGATATCCCAGTGTTGGTGCACGTCGTGCAACATATTTAATACTGCCCTGTATCAATCTTGACCAATCCTTGTCAAAGCTCAGAACAGGGAGGTGTTTTTTTAATTATGTGACAGATGCCTTTGTACTCTTCACTGTAAGCGGTCGAGAACATAATGGCATCACCACCGGACAGATCATCTACATTAGATCTCAAACGTTGTTTGCTATTAGGGAAAATCAAAGCCTTTCTGTCCAGTGATAACGCCAAGTTCCTCTGACCTGTTAGTAATTCTGAGGGGTAAAGCCTCAGCTCCAATCTCCTTCTGACTTTGTTAGACTCATTTTTAAAAGTGCAAACATCAGTGCAATTACGTCTGGTTCGAATAATTTACCCCCTGGGGATATTGCGCACGACACGTGAAGGATGGCCGAAGTGGCCAGCAGGATTGTGTTGCCCACTGTGTCCTTCCTTTAGGATGAAATACAAATGCCAGAGCTAATAACATCATCCCTGAGGAATAGATCCAAAAAGTGAATGCACTCAGTGTCATATTGACAATCAAAGGAGATGGCAGCCAAGCATTGATTGAGGTAGGCGAAAAAGGTTGGTATGGCCGTCACATCGCCTGACCATACAATGAGCAGGTTATCGATGTAACGGCCATACCACCTGATTGATTTAGAAAACACCTCACCCATCACGCCATAAAAATGATGGCAATGGATGGTGAGAATTTACCTCCCATGGAGACTCCGGACTCCTGCAGGTAAAAAATGTTATTAAACATAAAAAAGTTGTGTTTCAAGAGAAATTCAGTCACCATTACAACATATTCCTGTAGCACTGCAGTGTAATCACTACATGTGCACAAAAACCATCAAAAAGGGCTGATAGTGCCATATTATATGGAATATTCGTGTAAAGGGACACCACTTCCGGCATAATCCAGACATAGGTGTCATGCCATATCAATCCATCAAAGGCCTGTAATACAGACCTGGTGTCCCTGATATATCCAGAAATCTGTTGGATAAGGGGCTGTAGAAGAGAGTCAAACCACTCAGACAATCTCTCTGAGAAGGACCCTATGCCGGCCACAATAGGCCTCATGGGTGGAGGAAAAATGTTTTTATGAATTTTAGGCAATGCATGGAATATTGAAATAATAGGGAACTGAACATAAATATAGTCCGCCTCCCTCTGACTGATGACTCTCGTCTCCAGGTCCCTATCCAACAAATGTGACAACCTCTCCTGAAACACCTGTAGGGGATTACCCCCTAAGTACAGTATATACTGAAGTATCAGTGAGTAAAGATTCAACTTGTTTCTTGTATAAAAATCATATCCATATGTCTGTTTTAAATCCTACCAAACAGTTAAACACCCACGTGATGCCTCAACCTTTGTGGATTGGTGGAGGAGGGGTATATAGATAACTGTTCAGTTTGGGGTTTTTATGTCATGATTAAGGACTGATATACGAAGGTCCGAAACATGTTGACTATACCCTGCCTATGAGGATTGGAAGTTTTACCACTAAATAAAGTGTCTCCTGTTGTTCAAGAGCTGAATTTTCTCTTTTTGTTGATTTGCTGTTACGGTCGTGTACAGGCTGGTACCGTGCTCACCACAGGTGCAGCAGGTGAGAGCTGCTCAATCTTTTCACAATTATTATATGGTATACATAAGTATATACAGAGGAATGTGATACATTTTGCAAGATCGGCACATTGTAGGATAAACCATGTATTTAGATTATGGTTCCACCCTCTCTTTTCTATTTTTGTAGACGTGGGACATGTAGAGGTTAAGCATGCCTGGTATAGGAGACAGAAGCTATAATTGTAAAAGTAACAACATCCTATTCTAATATATCTTGAGTCTAGAGAGATTTCTCTCTAAACCATAGAAGGTCAGAGAATAGAAGAATAAGATTTTTGTATATTCTTTTTACAGATAATACTGCTGTGAAATATGTTTCTGTTGCATTTAATATTTAATATTTTTATATTTTCTCCACTCGAAAATTTCTCAAGAAGCAGCAATTGACCGAAATGAGCAAAATGTTCCTTCCATAGCAATTTTTTCCACATTGCTAAATAAGTTTAATAATTGCATGGAATGTCTAGTAATCAAACTGTTAATCTATGTAACAATGTTTGACTAACAGAATAATACTAAATGTAAGATATTAAAGATGTAACTTCCTTTTGGAAAAGCATGAAGCATAGTTTGTGTTGTGTGAAGAGCCATGGTGTTGAAAAGCATGAAGTCAGTTAATTGACAGGAACACATGATGACATTTGTGTTGTCTAAGAATAGGTTAATGGTATGGAAAGACCAAAATTCTAGAAATTCAAGTTTCTTAAGTTTATGCAAAATATTAAATAGTTTTATTTGTGGTCCACAAATGAAGTATTTCAGGTTTATAACTGAAATTTCTTTTAAAATGTGCATTACAAAATATACATACTTATGGGTTCTATTACATAATTTTATAAATTGAGTTAATTGGCTATATGAGCACATGATGATGTAAGAGTGATGTGAGCAGCTGCTGTGTTATGTGAGTATGTGCCATGCTAGTAAGTGCATGAGAGTATGTATAAATGCTACTCTAATGCTGAGCATAAAATATGAGTTAGAAATAAACAATTATATATACGGTATCTAACATTTATACTGGAAATAAGATAAAGGAAATTTGTCAAAATTGTGTTAAGAATTAGGATCATTTTGAGGCCTTATAATAGTAATGTGAAACATATGTTCAAGAAGACAAAAACTCACTGAAAAAAGTGGCCTAAATGGATGAAAATTCTCCAAACCCAGACACTGTAGCGTGTCTGTAACCAGGGGGAGCAATTCCTCTGCATGCGGTCCGCAAACAATGGCAATCCCCAGCAAAAAATGCGTACAATATAGGATGCCGGGGCGGACCGCATGCACCACAAGAACATCTTACACAAAATGATACATTGTGCAGATGAAAAAATACATACCCAATTCACTGCAAAATATGCACCAAAATGATACACAACTGACAATACTAGCTAATTCCTCAGGCCGATGTTAAAAGCTGAGAACTTTGCCAATATCTTGCAGTCAGGAACATATCGGAGCCCCTCATGCACCACGTCACGGTGTCTGAGCACGCATGGGGTCCTACCACTCAACTGCCCGTGGTGTGTGAACAGGGTCTAAACTGTGCTGGAAACCAACTCACAGCCAGACTCTCATATGCCTCCATAGTGGTATCACCAATGCACTGTGAGGTAGGATAAAGCCCACAACAGACCATGTGACACAGAAGCTACCAGGTGCAAAAGAATGTTACCAACAAAATAAAGTGGCAATGTTCTCAGTTTTTAACATTGGCCTGAGGAATTAGCTAGTATCATTTTGGTGCATTTCTTGTATATGTTCAAGAAGACACTTGATCCCATTGTTACAAGTTAAATGTTCTATAACATTATAAGTTATATTAGGTAAATATTTGTTGATCCAGTATACAGAATGATATTGATTCTTAGGTACATTTTTAATTTAATTTACAAATGTTTTATGGTAATATTTGTATGGGATGTACTTTCAATAAGATTGTTTATTTTGGTTTTCAAAAGTGGTTTTATTTATTTATACTGATGATTTATTATTGATACTCCACACACACATACGCAACTATATCCTGTACAGGAAAATGTTATATATTTTATACATGATGGTAATATATTGGTCTTAATGTGAATATATATATATCCTCAAATTGAACATTTGTAAGGTTTTCAAGATTCCAACTTTATGGTAAAGCACTCATGTTTTGTTTATACAGAAGTGATGGTAACAGATGGTCATGGCAGACTCATGTCTCTAAAGAGTTAAAGTCTAAGAATATTTGTCAAATTTAGTTAATTTGAGTCAATAAGTGTTGGTATATGCCGAAAGTATATATATATATATATATATATATATATATATATATATATATATATATAATATAGATTTTGTATTAGAATAATATTTTCAATAATATATAAACATCTATATTATGTTGAAATATAATATGATAATAAATGAATGGTATGGTACACTGGGATAATATAGGTTAGCTATAATCACCAACTTTGGTGTAGTAATAGGAAAGAACCAGATATCTTCAATCAAGACTAAAGTCAACAGGAAATGTAATGTTTTCTAGAGACTGTGATATTCATGATGTCTATAAACATAAAGACTCATGTGCACAGAGTCCCAGGAAAAGACTTGGTGGTAACAAATCTGTGTTATATTCAGGAATAAAGGTGTGAAGATAGAGGGCACTAGAGAGTAACCCAAGAACTGAAGCACACCTGTCCATAGACAACTCCAGAGGTAAAGTTCCACACAGAAAGGAGGTCTGTGACAGAAGTATTGGCATCCAAACTGGAGAATTGAGCTCAAGAAGAGCGAGTGCTGAAGAGCTTCAGTAAGTGAGAGTTAGCTAGAGTTCAAGAAGTGAGTTATTTTAGCGCCTATGTACAGCTTAGTTTTTTTTTTTTTTTTTCTGAAAAAGCTATTCAATTGGATTGCCATAAACACCTCTGTGAAGTTTAAGAATCTGCTACCTGTGATACTAAAGTTAAAAGCTTTGTTAAGGACTACATTCATTTTACTTGATTGTCAACAATCATTCTGATAGAGTGAAATTCTTCATATGAGGCTGAATGGACAGTTACTCTAAATTCCCTATAATGTTCTACCATGTTAAACCTGGTAAGAAAGAAAGGGGAATGACAAAGAAGTTATAGCTGTTCACAGATGCTTCTGAAGACCAAGGAGTTCCTGGTATGTAAGTTAAAATCTGTGTCCAGGAAAGCTGTGTAACCATAAATAGTAAAAGGTGATACATCTTGTACATGAACATCATTGAAAAATATGATAAAATTCAATTGAAGGATTGCACATCATCCACATCCAGTTCTTTCAATCCTATCATAGACTTTATGTGATTTAAATTTTACATGAACAAGTGAAATTTCAGTATCAAGATCATGACAAGACCAGAGGAAGATGATGAAGAGAAAAAGATGTCTAATAGTAGATTTGTTTCTACATTTAATTCATTGGTATTCAATCACAGTTTACCATATGTTCAGCAAATAGTATTATTTTATTGTCAAATAAATAATTGATGAACAATTAATTAATTTATAAAGAAGAAAAGAAGAATGAATAATCCAAGACAATTGTAAAATTTTATGTTGTGGGTTTGAAAAGATTATCTCACCCTCAAGAGGGGGAAATGTTAAATAATATGTGATATAATATTAATTGATATTTAATATAAAGTATGTATTACATTACAAATTACTCACCATTTATAGTAATACACTTGGAAATGGGAAGTCTGTATGGGAACGTCAAGAACTATATTTGAAGTCTACCATATATGACAATGTATAAACCCATACATTAGTAAAGACACGCCTGCATCTATGGTATAAATGACAAGGGGTGGTCTTCTTACACTCACTCTCACACTCTGTTGGGGGTTGGTTGCTGGAGAAGATGAAGGGAAGACACATGGAGCTTGAGAAGAGGATTCCTGACCTTCAACAAAGATACCTCAAGGACTACCAACATTCACTCATGGATAATTAGACTAAGACTTTTCCTAAACTATTTCTGTAAGTAATCAATTTTTATGAAGACTGAAAATAAATCACATTATTAATTTCTTTTATATAACTCTTGATGAATCCTGGTGATGAGTCCTCCAGGTGTTCTTTACTCCAAATAAGCATACACTAGATTTGGAGAAGATTACCAAATCATGTTGATACATTTTTCATACATAAATATTTTATATTTGGAGAAATATTACACACTTCCAAGTGAAACACCTTCCTCAGGTGTGAGTAGGCACCAGAACCTGCAGCGTTATTTGGTAGGCCCCAATGCCGCTCTACGGATGGTGAGGCCAGAACAAGTACAGGCGCTAGTAGAGTGAGTGGCTGACAGTGGATCAAGTTCCTTCACATTATCTCCCACCCAGTCCTCTGCAGAAAGCTCAAAGTTGGCACCTGCAGCCCATGCCCATCAGTCTTTCATCTCACCCCCTTGCAAATCAGCCAAGCAGTCTGAGCCCCAAGTCATGCAGTAGCCTCTTATGCTTTTTGATGACTCTGCTGGCAGGGTTTCCCAGGGCCATCCAAATAGCCCTGCCCAAGAAGTGGAAGACATTGAATGCACTGATGTCCAACCACTTATGTTTCAGGATAAGGACATGGGAATACCACAGCAGCACGTCTCTGATGAGGACGCTGTGGCTTTCTGCAGTGTGCAGACCGACAAGGAGGGCAGGGGGGAAGACTGGGTATAAGATGATGTGGAGGACGATGAGCTCCTAGACCCCACATGGAATGAAGGTCATGCCAGTGACTTTCATAGTTCGGAGGAAGAGGCAGTGGTCACACCAAGCCAAAAGCACAGCAAAAGAGGGAGCAGAGTGAAAAAGCAGGGCGGCCATCACGAAGAAAGTATGCCTGCTACTGCCCACTGCACCCAGGGACCGAGCACACCAAAGCCAGCTCCAAGGAGTTCCCTGGCATGGCAATTCTTCACACAACGTGCTGATGACAAGACCCGAGTGGTTTTCACGCTGTGCCATCAGAGCCTAAAGTGAGGCATTAACATTCTGAACCTGAGCACAACCTGCATGACCAGGCATCTACATGCGAAACACAAGCTGCAGTGGAGTAAGCACCTTAAAAACCAAGAAAGGTCTCTCTCCCAAACCCTGGAGAGAAAGCAGAAGTACCCACCTACCCACCCTCGATCTCTGGCGGATAAAATCAAGGGTGCACTGCGCAACGCCATCTGTGGCAAGGTCCACCTAATCGCAGATACGTAGACCATTAAGCACGGGCAGGGACGCTATATCTTTCTAACTGCACACTGGGTAAATGTAGTGGCGGCTAGACCTCAGGCGGATAGCGGTTTGGCGCATGTCCTTCCACCACCAAGGATCGGAGTGCATTACTCTTTGCCTCCTGTTGCCTTCTCCTCTGACTGGAAGCATTATCTGCTGCAATCCAGCCGACAACCTGGTCGCACTGGTCTGACTTCGAGAATGGTATCCTGCGCTGCCCTGCACACTTGGACATGAAGCTAGGTATCGTGGATGAGTGTGTTTCTTGTGGTCTGGTAGCAGGCACACTGCGTCAAGGGCCACGGCCTCTGCGTGCACCATCAACAGCACTGCCACTTCCTCGTCCCTTACTGCTCACCTTGTACATATTAAATGGTATATACAGTTGCAAGAAAAAGTATGTGAACCCTTTGGAATGATATGGATTTCTGCACAAATTGGTCATAAAATGTGATATGATATTCATCTAAGTCACAACAATAGACAATCACAGTCTGCTTAAACTAATAACACACAAAGAATTAAATGTTACCATGTTTTTTATTGAACACACCATGTAAACATTCACAGTGCAGGTGGAAAAAGTATGTGAACCCTTGGATTTAATGACTGGTTGAACCTCTTTTGGCAGCAATAACTTCAACCAAACGTTTCCTGTAATTACAGATCAGACGTGCACAACTGTCAGGAGTAATTCTTGACCTTTCCTCTTTACAGAACTGTTTCAGTTCAGCAATATTCTTGGGATGTCTGGTGTGAATCGTTTTCCTGAGGTCATGCCACAGCATCCCAATCGGGTTGAGGTCAGGACTCTGACTGGGCCAATAGAGAAGGTGTATTTTCTTCTGTTTAAGCCATTCTGTAGTTGATTTACTTCTATGCTTTGGGTTGTTGTCCTGTTGCAACACTCATCTTCTGTTGAGCTTCAGCTGGTGGACAGATGGCCTTAACGTCTCCTGTAAAATGTCTTGATAAACTTGGGAATTTATGTTTCCTTCGATGATAGCAATCCGTCCAGGCCCTGATGCAGCAAAGCAGCCCCAAACCATGATGCCCCCACCACCATACTTCACAGTTGGGATGAGGTTTTGATGTTGGTGTGCTGTGCCTCTTTTTCTCCACACATAGTGTTGTGTGTTTCTTCCAAACAACTCAACTTTGGTTTCATCTGTCCACGGAATATTTTGCCAGTACTGCTGTGGAACATCCAGGTGCTCGTGTGCAAACTGTAAACGTGCAGCAATGTTTTATTTGGACAGTAGTGGCTTCCTCTGTGGTATCCTCCCATGAAATCCATTCTTGTTTAGTGTTTTACATATCGTAGATTTGCTAACAGGGATGTTAGCATATGCCAGAGACTTTTGTAAATCTTTAGCTGACACTCAAGGATTCTTCTTCACCTCATTGAGCAGTAAGCGCTGTGCTCTTGCAGTCATCTTTACAGGATGGCCACTCGTAAGGAGAGTAGCAGCAGTGCTGAACTTTCTCCATTTATACACAATTTCTCTTACCATGGACTGATGAACAGCAAGGCTTTTGGAGATACTTTTATAACCCTTTCCAGCTTTATGCAAGTCATTAATTCTGAATCGTAGGTCTTCTGAGAGCTCTTTTGTGCGAGGCATCATTCACATCAGGCAATGCTTCTTGTGAAAAGCAAACCCAGAACTGGTGTGTGTTTTTTTTATAGGGCAGGGCAGCTGTAACCAACACCTCCAATCTCATCTCATTGATTGAACTCCAGTTGGCTGACACCTTACTCCAATTAGCTCTTGGAGATGTCATTAGTATAGGGGTTCACATACTTTTTCCACCTGCACTGTGAATGTTTACATGGTGTGTTCAATAAAAACATGGTAACATTTAATTCTTTGTGTGTTATTAGTTTAAGCAGACTGTGATTGTCTATTGTTGTGACTTAGATGAAGATCAGATCACATTTTATGACCAATTTGTGCAGAAATCCATATCATTCCAAAGGGTTCACATACTTTTTCTTGCAACTGTATGCTTGGAAGTATGTCACATGTACAGTAGCGCAGGTTTTGTAAGTGTATGCGCAAATAAGGTACACAGAATGTGACTGATATTTCGAATGCGCTAATGTTATACTGGAGATGTAGCGCAGGTAATGTCGCTGCCACTAGCAGCAAAAAAATTAGAGTGAATGTCACTGATATTTCGGCTACGCAAGCGACCAAACTAGAGACCGAGAGATTAATTGACAAAGAGAGTAAAACTAACCCTAAAATGTTCTTCAAATATATAAATATTAAAAAGTATAAATCTGAAGGTGTCGGCCCTTTAAAGAGTAATGAAGGGGGGGGGGGGGCGCATAGAGCGACGAGGAGAAAGCAAAGCTGTTAAATATTTTTTTCTCTAATGTATTCACTGAGGAAAATAAACTGTCAGATGACATGCAGAATGTAAAAATAAATTCCCCATTTAAAGTTTCCTGTCTGACCCAGGAAGAAATACAACAACGACTTAAAAAGATTAAAATAGAAAAATCGCCAGGACTGGATGGCATACACCCCCGTATCCTAAGGGAATTAAGTAATGTCATAGCCAGACCCTTATTTCTGATATTTGCGGTCTCTATACTGGCAGGGAATGTCCCACAGGATTGGCGCATAGCAAATGTGATGCCAATATTCAAAAAGGGTCCAAAAACAGAGCCTGGAAACTATAGGCCGGTAAGTTTAACATCTGTTGTGGGTAAACTGTTTGAAGGTTTGAGAGCATCTCAATGGAAATAAGCAAATAACGCCATATCAGCATGGCTTCATGAGGAATCGGTCATGCCAAACTAATTTAATCAGTTTCTATGAGGAGGTAAGGCTAGACTTGACAGCGGTGAATTAATGGATGTCGTATATCTGGACTTCTCCAAAGCATTTGACACTGTACCGCATAAAAGGTTAGTTAATAAAATGAGAATACTTGGACTGGGAGAAAACATCTGTATGTGGGTAAGTAACTGGCTGAGTGATAGAAAACGGAGGGTGGCTACTAACGGTACACACTCAGATTGGGTCACTGTCACTAGTGGGGTACCTCAGGGGGTCAGTATTGGGCCTTATTCTCTTCAATATATTTTTTATGATTTTGTAGAAGGCTTGCATAGTAAAATATCAATTTTCTCAGATGACACTAAACTGTGTCAAGACGACAGTATAGTACTACAGAGGGATCTGGATAGATTGCAGTCTTGGGCAGAGAAGTGGCAGATGAGGTTTAACACTGACAAATGTAAAGTTATGCACATGGGAAGGAATAATGCACACACATACGTACATACTAAATGGTAAAACACTCAGTAACACTGACATGGAAAAGGATCTAGGAATTTTAATAAACAGCAAACTAAGCTGCAAAAACCAGTGTCAGGCAGCTGCTGCCAAGGCCAATAAGATAATGGGTTGCATCAAAAGGGGCATAGATGCCTGCCATTTTACAAATCACTAGTCAGACTACACATGGAGTACTGTGTACAGTTCTGGGCTCCTGTGAATCCTGTAAAGTAATAACTGGAATGGGGCAACTACAGTACCCTGAAAGATTATCAGCATTAGGGGTATTCACTTTAGAAAAAAGATCTAATAACTATGTATAAATATATCAGGGGACAGTACAGAGATCTATCCCATCATCTATTTATTCCCAGGACTGTGACTGTGACGAGGGGACACCCTCTGCGTGGAGGAAAGAAGGTTTGTACACTAACATAGAAGAGGATTCTTTATGGTAAGAGCAGTGAGAATATGGAACTCTCTGCCCGAGGACGTGGTGATGGGGAGTACAATAAAGGAATTCAAGAGGGGCCTGGATGTATTTCTGGAGTGTAATAATATTGCAGGCTATAGCTACTAGAGAGGGGTCGTTGATCCAGGGAGTTATTCTGATTGCCTGATTGGAGTCGGGAAGGAATTTTTTATTCCCCTAAAGTGGGGAAAATTGGCTTCTACCTCACATTTTTTTTTTGCCTTCCTCTGGATCAAGTTCTAGGATTTCATCCTTATGTACTATGATACTATGTTTTTATGTTATACAGTAGATGTAGCGCAGGTATTGTAACTGTTCGCAGCGGACACTGTCTACGGAAAAAGTACACTGGATGTCACAGAGATTTTTAGGCTGCGCGCACTTTGGACAGGAGATGTAGCGCAGATAGTGTCACTATCTGCAGCGGCCAAACAATTGCAATCTATTTAGCACAGTTTGCGCTAAAAATATGTATTGCTGCCAGATACAACTAAAGTTCTTAAAAGGACTTTTGGGTCTCTAACAAGTTTTATCAATTTAGTGCAGGTTGTGCTAAAAATATATATTGCTGCCACACACAATAGTCCTTAAAAGGACTTTTGGGTCTACAATAAGTATAAAAACAAAAATATTGCTATTTCAATCCCTATACTATCTCTCCCTTCTGCTCTCCAGCTCTCCCTGACTAATAATGAGCTGAACACGTGGCATTGGGTGCTATATAGCACCAGATGACGCGTTACGGACAGCCATTCACAGTCATGCCAGCAGCCAACATGCCTACGGCATTACAGTAAATGGCAGTACTTACTTGCAACGTGTGGGGAATAGACTCGAACATCGCGCTCGAGCAGACGCAGTATTCGCCCGACACTAGTCTTCACCTGTTACACAAAATTTTTAAACAAATGCATACTCGTTCATACGGTCGTGTGAATCAGCCCTAAGTCTGAAGTACTTAATATAGCCATGTGGCAGAGTTCAAAATGTATCACTCTTCCAAATGTCCAAAACCTCTAAATGTACATCTTGTCATAGATCTTATATCTCATGGAGATGGTACCCATCATCCTCACACATGCCTGCTTCCATAGTATTACACATCTTTATCTAAGTTTTTATAGCAGGGTAGAAAACCTTGCTTAGTTCACAGTTTATTAGTAAAACTAAGGAAATGTGGAGGCATGGGGTTACCTGACGTTCAATCTTGGTTAAAGAAATTCAGCTGCAAAGATGGTTGATACTTGTCAATCCATGCAAAGTGGTATATTATAAATGACCCCCATTTTACCTACTGTGAAACATGGAGGAGGCTTGGTTATGTTTTGGCGCTGCTTTGCTACATCTGGCACAGTGTGTCTTGAATCTGTGCAGGGTACAATGAAATCTCAAGACTATCCATTCTGGAGCAAAATATGCTACCCAGTGTCAGAAAGCTTGGTCTCAGTCACAGGTCATGGGTCCTCCTCCAGCAGGATAATGATCCAAAACACACAGCTAAAATCATCAGAGAATATAATAGCAAAGTAATGGACTATTCTGAAGTAGCCTTATATGAACCCTGATCTAAATCCTATTGAATGAACATCTGTGGAAGGAGCTGAAACATGCAGTCTGGAGAATCAGGGCCATCTTTAATATTGATTGAACCCTGGGCAAGAATTTACTTGGGCCCCCTGGATCGCACCTTCCCACACCCTAGCATGCAATCACACCCTCAACAAGTTATATATATATAATATAGCTTACAGTAAATGACTGTAAATACTTACAGTTCTGAAGACTCGGGAGGAGGAGCAAGCAAGTACCGTATTTTTGGCCCTATAAGACGCACCTAGATTTTAGAGGAGGACAATAAGAAAAAAATATTTTCCATTACACCTCAGGTCAGACCACCAATCAGACCCCTAGTGTTAATCAGACCCCAGTCTAATATCATCCCCCCAGCCTCAAATATCAGCCCCCAGCCTCATGTATCAGCCTCCCAGACTCATGTATCAGACCCCCAGACTCATGTACCATCCCCCAGCCTCGTGTATCAGCCCCCCAGCCACATGTATCAGCCCTCAGCCATCAGCGCAAATAGAATAAATAAACAAATTACCTCTCCTGCTCCTGGACGCTGCCGCTCCTCACCACCAGCACTTTATCTCTTCTTCCTAGTCCTGAGGTCACGCTGTGCGCAGCCACTGCACATCCGACAGCCGAGGGCCAGGAAGCAGTGAGTACAGAGCTTTCAGTGCTTCCCGGTCCTCCGGTACTAATCAGTAGAGATGGCCTTGCGGTTTGCCCCGCGTTAGTTTCGCAGCGAACTTTGCTTGAACATGCAAACATATGGCAATATTCGCACGCAACATTTTTTTTGCATAACGTCAAACTTTGACCCATGAAACATCCATCAGGTGGGACAGGACAGCCAATTGAGCTGTAAATAAACCCGATCTGGCAGCCATTTTACATTCTGTTTTTTGCCAGTGTAGAGAGAGGTTGCTGTGTGGAGCAGGGACAGACTGTTACGGACACCAAACGCTAGCTAATAGGGCCACAAAAGTCCTTTTAAGGACTGGTATAGGTGTGCTAACAGAGAAAGTATATTATAGTGCATTTGTATTGTGTAGCAGTTGTGTGCGGTTCTGCTGCGATACTGCAGCTAGACAGAGGGACAAACGCTATTTGAATAACTAATTACGACTGGTGTGATATACCTGTTGCCCCCCAAAACAAAACTGATTGAGGGGTATGATATACCTATAATATATCTTCTAACATAGAAAGTATATTATACTGCATTCGTATTGTGCAGCAGTTGTGTGCGGTTCAGCTGACATACCGCAGCTGGATAGAGGGACAAATGGTATTGGAATAACTAATTGCAACTGGCGTGATATGCCTGTTACCCCCCCCCAAAAAAATGATTGAGGGGTGTGAGATAACTATAATATACCTTCTAACATATAAAGTATATTATAGTCCATTTGTATTGTGCAGCAGTTGTGTGCGGTTCTGCTGAGATACTGCAACTGGATAGAGCGACAAACACTATTGAAATAACTAATTGCAACTGGTGTGATATACCTGTTGCCCCAAAGAAAACTGATTCAGGGGTGTGATATACCTGCTTCACAAAATATTGATTAAGGGGTTTGATATAACTGCTTCCACAAAATACTGATTGAGGGGTGTGATACACCAGCTTCCACAAAATATTGGTTGAAGCCTGCGATACACTGGCTTCTACCAAATATTGATTAAGGGACTTGATATGCCAGCTTCCAGCAAATACTCATAAAGGGGTTCTATATACCTGTTTCCACAAAATACTGATAGAGGGGATTGATATACCGGCTTCCACCAAATATTGATTGAGGCCTGCGATACAGCGGCTTCCACCAAATATTGATTAAGGGGTTTGATATACCCGCTTCCAGCAAATACTCATCAAGGGGTTCTACATACCTGTTTCCACAAAACACTGATAGAGGGGATTGATATACTGCTTCCACCACCAAATATTGATTAAGGCCTGCGATAAACCGACTTCCATCAAATATTGATTAAGGGGTTTGATATACCAGTTTCCGGCAAATACTCATTAAGGGGTTCTATAAACAGTACCAGTTTCCACAAAATACTGATAGAGGGGATTGATATACCGGCTTCCACCAAATATTGATTGAGGCCTGCGATACAGTGGCTTCCACCAAATATTGATTAAGGGGTTTGAAATACCAGTTTCCGGCAAATACTCATTAAGGGGTTCTATAAACAGTACCAGTTTCCACAAAATACTGATAGAGAGGATTGATATACCAGCTTCCACCAAATATTGATTGAGTCCTTTGATACACCTGGCTTCCACCAAATATTGAATAAGGGGTTTGATTTACCAGCTTCCAGCAAATACTTATAAAGGGGTTCTATATACCTGTTTCCACAAAATAATTATAGAGTGTATTGATATACCGGCTTCCACCAAATATTGATTGAGGCCTGCAATATACCTGCTTCCACAAATACTGCTCTTTTATAGGGACTTTGTCACAGGGTAATTTTGAAAATGACAGGCAGAGGAAGAGGCAGGCCATTCTGCAGGGGTGGTAGGGGTCAGGCAGGTTTCACAAGGCCGGAACCTAAATGGGAAGTTGGAGAAGGTGCGTGCGATTACGTCAAAGGATGCACCAAAGTTGGTTGAGTGGCTCACTCAGCCTTTCGCTTCTGCACCCTCCTCATCCTCTGTATCTGCACCCTCCTCACTCTCTGCTGTGCGCACCCCCAAAGACACCACCACCACCATAGCCCCTCCACTCGATCAGAGGAATTATTTTCCCATCAATTCCCAGACCTTATTGATGCACAGCCATTCTTGGCATCGGATCAGGAAGAGGAGGTAGCAACGGCCACCACCCAGTGGTCTGACGACAGTACCCAGATCAGTCCAAGGATGGAGGTCCCCACTGTTACTGCCTACTTCGAGAACTCTAATGTCAGTGGTGGTGAAGGTGTTGATTATGACGTGTCAATGGATGTCACGTGGGTACCCACAAGAGAGGAAGAGGAAGGGAGTTCAGAGGGAGAGACAGAGCAGCAAATAGGAGGAGTAGCAGGCAGAACTCGCAGTGCACAGGAGGCAAATGTATCTCGAGCGATCCATCAACCATGCACGGTCACATCTGGTGCTCCCAGGACGCCGGAACATGGCTCCGCAGTGTGGGATTTTTTTTACGTGTCAGCTACTGATAATATTGTTGCCATCTGCAGCCTGTACTGTCAACGTATATGTCACAGTAAGCCCAACACTCACCTAGGGACGACCGCCTTAAGAAGGCACCTGGCCTCCCATCACCGAGCCCAGAGGGAGCAACACCGTCAAAACCCACAAAGCCACACTCCCGGCGCTCCACGTCCTACCTCTTCTCCTTCTCCTCTCTCCTTCCATTTGTCTTCCACTCCAACTTGTAATGTCGTCGCGTTTATCTGGCAAAAGGCAGGTTTCCGTGACCCAAATGTTCCAAATGTAAAGTTGATTATGCCGGATAGCCCTCTTGCACAATGGCTGACCGCAGGCTTGTCGGAACTGCTAGCCCACCAACTACTGAATATAAACTGATGGATTCGGAGGCCTTTAGAAAATTTGTGGCCATTGGCACACCGCAATGGAAGGTCCCCAGAAGGAAATATTTCTCCCAGAAGGGTATCCCAGAGCTATATGGCCAAGATACATTTGACCACAGACACGTGGTCTAGAAAACACCGGCAGGGAAAGTACATAACTTTTACTGAACACTGGGTGAACTTTCTGATGGCTTTCAAGCATGCAACCCGTGGCACCCGTGTGGATTTGGTGTTACCGCCACGGATTGCATGCAGGCCTGCCTCTTTTTCTCCTCCTCCTACTCCATCCTCCATTTCCGCCATGGCTGACTCCTCTTTTTCCACTACTACCGCCTCTTCCACTGGACCCCCCAAGCTCCCCAGATCCTATTTGACGTGCCAGATGAGACGTTGCCATGCTGTGCTGCGGCTGTTGCGCCTGGAAGCCAAGGTGCCACACCGGTCCTGTACTGCTTTCATCTCTGAGGTCACAAGCCGATCAGTGGCTAACCCCGCTCAAATTGACAGTTTGTAAAGTGATGTGCGACAACGGTACCAATCTGCTGAGTGCGCAAAATGACACACCTTCTGAACTTAGTCGTGCAGCGATTCTTTGCCAAATATCCAGGGGTCCAGGACGTCTTGCGGCAGGCCAGGAAAATCTCTGGCCATTTTAGAAGATCTTACAAAGTCATGGCTTGCCTTGCTGGCGTTCAGCGGTGACACCACCTGCCAGTCAGATGTCTGATTTGTGACAGCCCGATGCACTGGATCTCTACCTTGTATATACGAATAGGCTGCTCAAGCAGAAAAGTGCTGTTAACGACTTCCTGTACGAACTCTGCAGCAGGACCGGTTTTGGGGACCTTGGTTTCTTTTCACCACGCCAGTGGCTGCTCATGTACGACGCATGCAGACTTCTGAGGCCATTTGATGAGATCACCATACTGGTCAGTCGCAACCAGGTTGCCATCAGTGACATCGTGCCTTACGCCTTCTTTCTGGAGCATGAATTGCGTGGTGTCATTGATCAAGCCAAGGAGGAGCTGGAAGATGAGGAAGTAGCAATGCTGAATGAATTCTCAAGGGGGGCTACTCCATCTGAGACAAGTCAGCAGGAGTCTGAAGAGAAGTCATAGGAGGATAGTACCTGGGGGAATGAGGAGGGAGAGCAAGAAGAGCAGGCTTTAAACTTTTCGGCTGGAGGGAGGAGACTGAGGACAACATTCTCCTGGGAGATGAGCAGCAGCCAGGGCGCTCCACTGCTTCCAATTTAGTACAAATGGGGGCCTTCATTCTCAAGTGTTTGAAAAGGTACACGCAAAATTGATATCCATTGACCCTCTAATATACCTCCAGTCACATAATCAGTTGTTATTTTCTGAACAGTAAATGCATAATTTTTAAGGCCAATACTCCACTGGCCTGCAGTAAAAATGATATCCAATGACTGTCTAATATACCTCCAGTCACATAATCACTTGATGTTTTCTGCCCGGTGAATGCTTAATGTTTGGGGCCTGTACTCCACTGGCCTGCAGTAAAATTGATATCCTCTGACTGTCTAATATACGGTACCTCTAGCCACATAATCACTTGATCTTTTCTGTACGACGAATGCATAATTTTTGGGGCCTGTTATCTAACTGGTCATCAGTAAAATTGTTATACGGTGACCACCTAATGTACCTCCAGCCACATAATCACTTGATGTTTTCTGTCCGGTGAATGCCTAATGTTTGGGGCCTGTGTTCCACTGTCCTGTAGTAAAATTGATATCCATTGACTGTCTAATATACCCCTAGCCATATAATCACTTGATCTTTTCTGTACGATGAATGCATCATTTTTGGAGCCTGTAATCTAACTGGCCAACAGTAAAATTGTTATACGGTGACCGCCTAATGTACCTCCAGCCACATAGTCACTTGTTCTTTTCTGTACATTGAATTCCTAATGTTTGGGCCCTGAACTCCACTGGCCTACAGTAAAATTGTTTTCCAATGACTGTCTAATATACCTCCAGCCACATAATAAATTGATCTTTTCTGTTCGGCGAATGCCTAATGTTTGCGGCCTTTACTCCACTGGCCTGCAGTAAAATGTATATCCTATGACCATCTAATATACCTCCAGCCACATAATCACTTGATGTTTTCTGTCCAGTGAATGCCTAATGTTTGGGGCCTGTATTCCACTGTCCTGTAGTAAAATTTATATCCATTGACTGTCTAATATACCTCTAGCCATATAAATCACTTGATCTTTTCTGTACGATGAATGCATAATTTTTGGGGTCTGTAATCTAACTGGCCAACAGTAAAACTGTTATACGGTGACTGCCTAATGTATCTCCAGCCACATAGTCACTTGTTCTTTTCTGTCCTGTGAAAGCCTAATGCTTGGGGCCTGTACTCCACTGGCCTGCAGTAAAATTGATATCCAATGACCGTCTAATATGCCTCTAGCCACATAATCACTTGATCATTTATTGATCTTTTGTTGGGGCCTTGGAGGAATTAAACACCTGTGATGAACACGTGTTATCGAATTTCACCTATTATCATTTGGGGTTTATTCAAGAGGTGGGATTTTGTTAGCCATGTTTTTAATCCAATTTTATATTTTTAGTTCTTTTACACAAGTATTTGAAATTTTTTTGTACTGGCCTGCAGTAAAATGGATATTAAATGATCGTCTATTATACCTCCAGCCACATAATCACTTAATCTTTTCTGTACAGTGAATGCCTAATGTTTGGGGCCTGTACTCCAGTGGGCTACAGTAAAATTGTTATTCAGTCACTGCATAATGCCACATAATTACAATTTCTTTTATGTCAGGTGAATGCCTAATTTTTAGGGCCTGTAATCCCGTGGCCTAAAATTAAATTTCTCTATGCTCCAGCAGGGCACATTTTTGAGAATTTCCCTTAAAGACACATAAAAATGGCCCATGATTAAATACATATTTTTTTGTGGGAATTTTTGTCATTGCTCCCCCTCTAGTATGTCACTGTTCATGTTGTGGGACCATTTGTGCACTTCTAGTAAGTATTTGTTGGCTAAAAATATGACCTGAATTAAAGTGAATGGGGCCCGCTGCAAACTTGTGGTTAGCGAACATTTGATCGCGTTTGCGTGATCGCGTTCACGAATCATCCCAGCAGATGTTCTTTCCATCACTACTAATTAGCGCTTCCATAATGGAAGCACTGATTAGTATTCACCCGATAAGACACATAAAAACATCTATTGCTGGAACAAAGTCACATCTTGAAATCAGGTACTAAGTGCTATTAGGCCATTGCTTTACTTCGATAGCAATTATCCTGGTGACAGATTTCCTTTAAAACTCCTCTACAGTCGTGGCCAAAAGTTTTGAGAATGACACAAATATTAGTTTTCACAAAGTTTGCTGCTAAACTGCTTTTAGATCTTTGTTTCAGTTGTTTCTGTGATGTAGTGAAATTAAATTACATGCACTTCATACGTTTCAAAGGCTTTTATCGACAATTATATAACATTTATGCAAAGAGTCAGCATTTGCAGTGTTGGCCCTTCTTTTTCAGGACCTCTGCAATTCGACTGGGCATGCTCTCAATCAACTTCTGGGCCAATTCCTGACTGATAGCAACCCATTCTTTCATAATCACTTCTTGGAGTTTGTCAGAATTAGTGGGTTTTTGTTTGGCCACCCGCCTCTTGAGGATTGACCACAAGTTCTCAATGGGATTAAGATCTGGGGAGTTTCCAGGCCATTGACCCAAAATGTCAACGTTTTGGTCCCCGAGCCACTTAGTTATCACTTTTGCCTTATTGCACGGTGCTCCATCGTGCTGGAAAATGCATTGTTCTTCACCAAACTGTTGTTGGATTGTTGGAAGAAGTTGCTATTGGAGGGTGTTTTGATACCATTCTTTAGTCGTGGCTGTGTTTTTGGGCAAAATTATGAGTGATCCCACTCCCTTGGATGAGAAGCAACCCCACACATGAATGGTCTCAGGATGCTTTGCTGTTGGCATGACACAGGACTGATGGTAGCGCTCACCTTTTCTTCTCCGGACAAGCCTTTTTCTTGATGCCCCAAACAATCGGAAAGAGGCTTCATCGGAGAATATGACTTTGCCCCAGTCCTCAGCAGTCCATTCACCATATTTTCTGCAGAAGATCAATCTGTCCCTGATGTTTTTTCTGGAGAGAAGTGGCTTCTTTGCTGTCCTTCAGCCTATGTGGAGGCTGAAGGACCTGAGAGCTTCTATTGGCTGATAAGGGTCATGTGACCAAGCTTCTAGTGGCTAATGCATTTTTTTAGGGAATATCTCGGGAACGATACACCCTAGAAAGCTGAGACCTGCTCTAAAACCTTCATGGACAACTGATGTACCTGTGTGCCAAATTTCATGATAATAAATGCAACGGTGCAGATTTAGCGGACATACACACAAATACACTCAGCTTTATATATTAGATTCTGTTCAACCACAATTCAAAAGCAGTGTCTTATTTTCATTAGTTGATTTTCTGAAGTTTTTTTATTATGTGTTCTTGCATAGCAAGACCACATACTATTATCTCACATATATATTATTATTATTATGTGTTCTTGCATAGCAAGACCACATACTATTATCTCACATATATATTATTATTATTATGTGTTCTTGCATAGCAAGACCACATACTATTATCTCACATATATATTATTATTATGTGTTCTTGCATAGCAAGACCACATACTATTATCTCACATATATATTCTTATTCTTATTCTTATTCTTATTATTATAGCCAAATTTGCCACCCTAACTCCTCCCACAGTTTTTACACTACATAGACAAAAATTTACCAAAACGTGCAGATTGTACCCGATCGGATTGCTATTACTTTGTGGAGCGATCCCACCCCCGGGGCCCCCGTGGCGGGCCCCGGAAGCCCCCTTTTTTCCCATAGACTTTGACAGGGTAAATTTTCAAATCGCTCCCAGTCGCACAGATTTTAAACTAAAGTCACCAAACTTGGGTCACTTAGTCATGGAGTCAACCCGAAAACTTTGGGCACATTTCGGGGACCCCAAAAAGTGGGCGGGGCCACACAGAACCAATCAAAATCTCCCCATTGACTTTAATGAGACCTTCAAATTGCTACTTCTCCCACATTTTTAGGAGTACAAATTCCAAACTTTGCAGACTTGGTCGGCACCCACCCAAGTACCTTGCTTTTGCTTTGTTACCCGATCCCACCCTCCGGGCCCCTGGGACAGGGCCCCCAAAATCCACGTTTTTCCCATTGACTTTGACAGGGACAATTTTCAAATCTCTCCCAGTCGCACAGATTTTAAACTAAAGTCACCAAACTTGGGTCACTTAGTCATGGGGTCAACCTGAAAATTTCTGTCACATTTTGGGGGACATTAAAAAGTGGGCGGAGCTACAAACCACCAATCAGATTTTCCCTATTGACTTCAATGAGAAACTTTTAAATTGCTGTCATTCTCACAGTATTTAAGCCAGAATACCCAAACTAGGCACCGTAGGTCATTGGGTGACTGGGGTCAAAAAAAATTAAAAAGTGGGCGGGGTCTACAACGGCCAATCAAATTTCAGCCATTTGTTTAAATGGGAAAAATTCAAACTGCCGCTGCTCTTAGACTGTTAATGGCAGGGTTCCCGAAACTTGGCACAGTTGGTCACTGGAGGACTGTGCCAATGTATATCTCATTTTGGGGATGCTAAAAAGTGGGCGGAGCCACAAACAACCAATCAGATTTTCCCTATTGACTTCAATAAGAAACCTTTAAACAGCTGTCATTCTCACAGCACCCAAACTCGGCAGGGTGGGTCAGTGTGAGACAAAGGTCAAAATTTATAAAAGTGGGCGGAGTCTACACTCCACCCAGTTACTCCGCCCACTCCAGTTGTAAGCTACTGGTGGAGGCAAGAACACATCACACAATTTCCCCAGAAATTGTACCTTTTCTAGTTATTATGTGTTCTTGCATAGCAAGACCACATACTATTATCTCACAAGTATATTATTATTCTTATTATAGCCAAATTTGCCACCCTAACTCCTCCCACAGTTTTTACACTACATAGACAAAAATTTACCAAAACGTGCAGATTGTTCCCGATCGGATTGCTATTACTTTGTGGAGCGATCCCACCCCCGGGGCCCCCGTGGCGGGCCCCGGAAGCCCCCTTTTTTCCCATAGACTTTGACAGGGTAAATTTTCAAATCGCTCCCACTCGCCAGGCTTTGACGCTAAAGTCACCAAACTTGGGTCACTTAGTCATGGAGTCAACCCGAAAATTTTGGGCACATTTCGGGGACCCCAAAAAGTGGGCGGGGCCACACGGAACCAATCAAAATTTCCCCATTGACTATAATGAGACTTTCAAATTGCTACTCCTCCCACATTTTTAGGAGTACAAATTCCAAACTTTGCAGACTTGGTCGGCACCCACCCGAGTACCTTGCTTATGCTTTGTTACCTGATCCCACCCTCCGGGCCCCTGGGAAAGGGCCCCCAAAATCCATGTTTTTCCCATTGACTTTGACAGGGAAAATTTTCAAATCTCTCCCAGTCACACAGATTTGAAACTAAAGTCACCAAACTTGGGTCACTTAGTCATGGGGTCAACGCGCAATTTGTTAGAACATTTCGGAGACCCGAAAAAGTGGGCGGGGCCACACAGAACCAATCAAATTCTCCCCATTGACTACAATGAGACGTTCAAATTGCTACTCCTCCCACAGATTTAGGAGTATCAATACCGAACTTTGCACTCTTGGTCGGCACATACCCGAGGATCTTGCTTGTGCTTTGTTAACCGATCCCACCCTCCGGGCCCCTGGGGCGGGCCCCCGAAAACCTCTTTTTTTCTCCCATAGAGTTTTATTGGAAAAATGCTAATGTTTGTCACTCATACAGCTTCGGAGTGAAACTCACCAAACTTGGGTCACTTAGTCATGGGGTCAACCTGAAAATTCCTGTCACATTTTGGGGACATTAAAAAGTGGGCGGAGCTACAAACAACCAATCAGATTTTCCCCATTGTCTTCAATGAGAAATTTTTAAATTGCTGCCATTTCAACATTGTTAATGGCAGGGTTGTTAAACTTAATATATTCGGTTAATAGGGGGACTAGAATTCAAATGTTTAAAAGTGGGAGGAGTCTACAACGGCCAATCAAATTTCAGCTATATGTTTTAATGGGAAAAATTCAAACTGCCGCTGCTCTTAGACTGTTAATGGCAGGATCCCCAAACTTGGTACAGTTGGACAATTTAGGATTAGGATTAAAATTCTGAAAAGTGGGCGGGGCCAAAAACAACCAATCAGATTTCTTTGATTGATTTCAATGGGAAAATTGAAAAATGCAGAAAATTGAAAAATGCTGCCATTATTGATGTCAGGGGCTTCAAATCTCTGAAATCAGGTGATAGATTAATTTGGATTCAAAAATTTAAAAAGTGGGCGGAGCCAACAACGACAAATCAGATTTTTCCTATTGACTTCAATGATAAACCTTTAAATTGTTGTCATTCTCACAATATTAAAGCCAGAATACCCAAACTTGGCACCGTAGGTCATTGGGTGACTGGGGTCAAAAAAATTTAAAAAGTGGGTGGGGTCTACAACGGCCAATCAAATTTCATCCATTTGTTTAAATGGGAAAAATTCAAACTGCCGCTGCTCTTAGACTGTTAATGGCAGGGTTCTGAAACTTGGCACAGTTGGTCACTGGAGGACTGTGCCAATGTATATCTCATTTTGGGGACGCTAAAAAGTGGGCGGAGCCACAAACAACCAATCAGATTTTCCCTATTGACTTCAATAAGAAACCTTTAAACAGCTGTCATTCTCACAGCACCCAAACTCGGCAGGGTGGGTCAGTGTGAGACAAAGGTCAAAATTTATAAAAGTGGGCGGAGTCTACACTCCACCCAGTTACTCCGCCCACTCCAGTTGTAAGCTACTGGTGGAGGCAAGAACACATCACACAATTTCCCCAGAAATTGTACCTTTTCTAGTTCTTCTTATTCTTATTATAGCCAAATTTGCCACCCTAACTCCTCCCACAGTTTTTACACTACATAGACAAAAATTTACCAAAACATGCAGATTGTACCCGATCGGATTGCTATTACTTTGTGGAGCGATCCCACCCCCGGGGCCCCTGTGGCGGGCCCCGGAAGCCCCCTTTTTTCCCATAGACTTTGACAGGGTAAATTTTCAAATCGCTCCCACTCGCACAGATTTTAAACTAAAGTCACCAAACTTGGGTCACTTAGTCATGGAGTCATCCCGAAAACTTTGGGCACATTTCGGGGACCCCAAAAAGTGGGCGGGGCCACACAGAACCAATCAAAATCTCCCCATTGACTTTAATGAGACCTTCAAATTGCTACTTCTCCCACATTTTTAGGAGTACAAATTCCAAACTTTGCAGACTTGGTCGGCATCCACCCAAGTACCTTGCTTTTGCTTTGTTACCCGATCCCACCCTCCGGGCCCCTGGGACAGGGCCCCCAAAATCCACGTTTTTCCCATTGACTTTGACAGGGACAATTTTCAAATCTCTCCCAGTCGCACAGATTTTAAACTAAAGTCACCAAACTTGGGTCACTTAGTCATGGGGTCAACCTGAAAATTTCTGTCACATTTTGGGGGACATTAAAAAGTGGGCGGAGCTACAAACCACCAATCAGATTTTCCCTATTGACTTCAATGAGAAACTTTTAAATTGCTGTCATTCTCACAGTATTTAAGCCAGAATACCCAAACTAGGCACCGTAGGTCATTGGGTGACTGGGGTCAAAAAATTTAAAAAGTGGGCGGGGTCTTCAACGGCCAATCAAATTTCAGCCATTTGTTTAAATGGGAAAAATTCAAACTGCCGCTGCTCTTAGACTGTTAATGGCAGGGTTCCGAAACTTGGCACAGTTGGTCACTGGAGGACTGTGCCAATGTATATCTCATTTTGGGGACGCTAAAAAGTGGGCGGAGCCACAAACAACCAATCAGATTTTCCCTATTGACTTCAATAAGAAACCTTTAAACAGCTGTCATTCTCACAGCACCCAAACTCGGCAAGGTGGGTCAGTGTGAGACAAAGGTCAAAATTTATAAAAGTGGGCGGAGTCTACACTCCACCCAGTTACTCCGCCCACTCCAGTTGTAAGCTACTGGTGGAGGCAAGAACACATCACACAATTTCCCCAGAAATTGTACCTTTTCTAGTTTATAATTACTTTTGTCAGTTTCAACTTATTTCAGTGACTTTTGTGAATTTTTCTTACTTTAACCCCATGTATGGCGCTGGTGGACGTACATGTAAGGCAGGCTGATCAGACGGGTGCAGGAGCTGGCCGTCACTGACAGCTGGGCCCCTGCTGCATTTCTGTGGTACCATGATCTGTACCATAAATAAAATGCTTTCTTTAATCCCCCACTTCACTTCTACCCTTCCCCTCCCCCTTTCTTTTTCATTTTGTATCCCTTTCTAATTGACAACAATTTCACTTTTCCAATTACTTTTTTATGGATTGGATGTAAGTTTTATTGAGATGTTGTATATGCTTTCATTATCTGAACTTTCAATCTGTATTACGTTGAATGTTTATACCTATAACTGTTGTCAATTGTATGTTTATTGAGAATAAAACTTCAATAAAAAATTATTTAACAAAAAACTGCTGAATATTGTGTTTTTGTATCCATATTCCCATGTTGCCCCTGCTGGTCTTTCTACTCTGCCTACTATGTATATCCTCTTCTCCCTCAGGGGTTTGGCCCTATAGCAACTTTTATGCTGGGGCTATATTTTTGCTCAGGGTTACTACATTATTGTTGAAAATGGCTGTATTGGTCATATATTATGTTATATTATATTTTATTATATTATATATTTGCTCATCATACATCAGAATGAATTGCAGTTCTTTTTCCACAGCGGGGCAGCTTGCAATTTTGTTACATTCTGGAAAGAAAATTTTCATATAAAAGCATATTTTCTTTTTACTTGATTAAAACTTTCAGTGTCCTGATATTTCCTTTTACATATTCATATCTTTGTTCAAACATTTCACTGTGGGGAGTTACTCATTAGATTTGTTAATGTGTTTTCATTGATTAGGCAAAATTGTTAACACGAAGCTGTGCACCCATCCATAAAATGTTCATTACAATACCAGGTTGTCAATGTGTTTAGTTGGAATAGTAATAGGTACTTTATGAATGAAACTTGAAGCTCAAAATATTATTAGGAAAACTCAATCAGGTGTTAATCTACTTCAGTGTTATATGTATGCTAGTTCCAGTTAGCCCCATGGATTCATAAATGCTTGAGAAGGAAAAATGATGATTGAATGCACATTACAGGAAAGATGTGAGAACATTTGTTGATTGATATTAGGAATCACATTGTTTTGACAAATAGCGCAGTGCTGTAAATAGCGAGTAATAGTATCAAAGGTATTTAACCTGACTGCTTGTCAGCTCATCTGCAGAGACGCCGAAAGATTTCAATTAACTTCTGAAAACAGAGAAGTAGGAGATATGTGATTATGCAAATATGTGCCATGAGACATACATATTTTACTTAATATCAAACAAAATATCTCACAGGTTAACAATTTGTTAGATAGGCAACAGAAGTCCCAAGGTTGCTTTCACACATCCAGTTTAAATGCAAGTTTTTGATGGATGTTTCGAAGGCAAAACTAGGACTGGATTTTTTTTTAAAAAAGTTGCATCTCCCTTAACTTTTTTTTTTTTACTTTTTATTTCCATTTCATAAAGACATGTACATTTGTACCCGAAAGACATCAATTCAACAATAGAAAAGTCCATATTAACAATAAATAATTACAGTTTCAGGTTTATCAGAACAGCTAAATTTACTATGCTTAAAAAGCTATTTTCAAATTTTCAATTACCCACCAACCACCCTTAGGGAGAAGGAAGGGGACGAAACAAAAAAAAAAAAAAAAAACTTATCCAGCCCTAAAGTAACCATTTTTTTCCATACTTCAGCAGCATATTGTGATTTTTTTGCTATGGCCCTCCATCACCTGTTCTTCTTTAATCAAATTGTCAACTGCTTTTCTCCACTGTCCCGCTGTCGGAGGGTCTACCTTTACCCATTTCTTAAGTATAAGGAGTCTAGCTTGGAATAATACTTTGCTCAAAACCAATCGTATATTTTTATTTACCTTCAGATGTTCAGTTGCCCCTAATATACAAGCTACTGGATCTTCGGATAGTTGGACCTTCAAAAATAGAAATACAGTCTCTGCTATTTCTGTCCAATATCTGAACAATCTGGGACATCTCCAGAAACCATGTATTAAATCTGCATTCTCTCCACTACATTTTGGGCACTTGTTCCGAGGCTCTCACAACCATTATTTTCAACATCCATGGGGACCGATATAACCTATGAACTATAAAAAAACTGTGAAATCTTATGTGAACCCCTATCCGAGACCCTAGCGTAACTTCTAAGAGCGTTGTTCCATTTCTCTTCCGTAAAAGATTGTAGTTTGTTTTCCCATTTTTTCCTGGCAAGTATTGTGATCTGTTTTTTCTTTCCCTCCATCAAAATCCTGTATCTTTTTGCGGTTGTTCCTTCTCTTTCACCCCCGTCAGTAAATTTATACAATCTATCTGATTTTTCGCTTCTATATTTATCATCCTGCTCCACTGTCCGCAACGCATTCCCAAGCTGAAGATATTTATATATATCCCTTTGGGGGATCCCAAACTCCCTAGCCAATGTATTAAAGTCTTTCAGTTTATCCTGTTCAAATATCTGGCTTAGATATTTCATCCCTTTTTTTCCCCAGTCTATATAAATCCTAATTGTTTGCAGTTCCTTAAAATTGAAATTTTTCCAAATAGGTGTAAAATGCAAAAACCCTTTAATCTCTAATATTTTTTTAATTTCCACCCATATATAGTCCAGTGAATTTAATATTCTATTTCCTGTATTATTTTTCCCCAGTGTACCTGATTCCACCACATCTAAGTGAATCCATTCCTCTTTCCACCCCAATCTATTTAGTTCCTGCCTACCCACTAAGCCATTTAAGCTACCTTTTATATGACCGTATTGTGTTATTATATAATAAAAAAAACTATTCGGAACAGCTAATCCACCCTCTCTCACTGGGAGCTGGAGCACCTCTTTCTTTATCCTAGGAATAGCACCCTTCCAAATAAAATCCCCCATTAGGCTATCGATTAGCTTAAAAATATTCTGCGGTAGCCTCAATGGGGCATTTTGCAGGACGTTGTAAGATCCTCACCTGCTTTGCACTCCAGGGGAACCAAGAGGGGTCCTCGTGGAGTTGCGGGACAGGTTATGCGTGTCTCTGATGCACCAGCGCTGACCCCTTTGCGAGCCAGTGCGGAGATGCGTTCGCGTGGACATCGGAGGGGAGGACCGTCGGAGTCCCGGGGACAGAGTGGCCAGGCGAGTGACAAGACGCCGCGGCCAGGGTTGTCTCCGGTGTCTCCTGCGACTTCCGTTTCCGCATCTGGGTCCACGCGCTCGCATACTCGCGCTGAGTCAATCATGCGTCCTTGCGTACGCACGAGGGCAGGTTCGCAAAGGGATACACGGTCGCGAGTACGCGCTTCTTATGCACTTCGTCGACCAGTGGCGCATATTATACTGACTCACAAGAGCAAAGTGGATTAGGGAGCCAGCCATGGGTTAATCAACTTGTGATTGCCTTAGGCCTTGTACTCAGGTGCAGGGCAATTTGTTCACTTATGGTAGTGGACACTTGGCACCCTGGGATTGGTCAGCAGGCATTTAAAAGGAGGTCTCTCAGGGTGATCAGTGCCCACTGTTATTTTCCCTCAACCAGGTATAGGTCACAACTCCTAGTGACTGAAGACTGCCAGGAACTTTGTCCTTACAGCGGACCCAAGATCTGGAGTGACTCGACTGCCAAGTGCACAGCATCATTCAGCACTGGTTGGGACTATTCCTGGAATCTCCTTGCCTGTTTTTTTTGTTATTATTTCTTGTTACCAGCAAGTGTCCTGGACGTTTATGTTTCTGGTGAATAAACACCTTTTTGCTTTCATCACTGGTCTGTTTGTTGGTGCCTTGCATTACAGAACAGTGGGCCCAACTAACAGTTGCCATGGACAAGATCCAGCAGCAGCTGAATGAATTAACAGGAGCCGTTAACCTGCTGTTCCAACGACGCCCAAATATACCAGCAGCCGCTGCAGCGCAAATCCAAGAGCAACTGACAACTGTGATGGAGGAGGTTCAGCAGCTTATCCAGGGAGCCTCAGCACTACCCGTCACTATCGCAAGGCATCAAACAGAACCTAAGATCCCTCTGCCTGACCCCTTCACAGGAGAGCGACAGGAGTTCTTAAACTTCAGGGACTCCTGTCTCCTTTATTTCCAGTTACGACCGATGGCTTCTGGCACTCTCAGGCAGAGAATTGGGATTGTAATGTCACTGCTACGTGGAGACCCCCAACGTTGGGCATTTAACTTGCCTCAAGACCATACAGCTTTTTCGTCAGTGGATGCCTTCTTCGAGGCTATGGCTGTGATTTACGATGACCCGGATCGTACTCGCACCGCAGAGACCAATCTTGAGCATATTCAACAAGGCCGCCGCCCAGCTGAAGAATACGCTGCAGAATTCAGGCGATGGGCAGCTTTCACCACCTGGGGCGACGCAGCCCTACGCCATCGCTTCCGTTTGGGACTTTCGGATGCGGTCCGGGATCTTCTTTTGGCCTTGCCTACCCCCTTCTCGTTGGAAATGGCTATCTCTCAGGCAATCGATGCCGACAGGCGAATCCGTGAGAGGCGAGTGGAACGGTCGTCTCAGTTTTCATCCCCTCGACCACATCCAGGGCCTCTAAAATCGGCCGAAGAGCCAATGGAGGTTGGATCCTCCCATCTCACACAGGCAGAACGAGCTCGTCGCCAACAGAAAAGCCTGTGCCTATTTTGCGGGAAGTCTGGACACCTCGTTAAAACCTGTCCCCTCCTGCCGGCGGGAAACGAATGAACCTAGGGGGCATAGAGGAGAACCTCCTAGGTGCTATTATCCCTCCTCCAAGCCGGGTGATGGTATCCATATCCTTACGGTGGCAAGACAAGGTCCATGAGTTGTCAGCACTAATCGATTCTGGGGCCGCTGGGAATTTTGTGGACTCAACCTTGGTTTGTCGACTTGGCATCCCGTTGATCCAGCCAAAAACCACCATGTCAGTGACCGCGATTGATGGTTCCCCTCTTTAAGATGGTCGTGCAGTGTGGATGACTCCGGGAATACAGGTAACGGTGGGGGCTGATCATCGGGAGACCTTAAGCCTTTTTGTCCTTGACATGCCATCCACTCCCGTGATTTTGGGTCTCCCTTGGTTAAGGCTCCATAATCCAGTAGTGGACTGGCGCTCGGGTCTTATCTGTCAGTGGAGTACGGAATGCCTTACTAAGTGCATTCGTCCCGACCTGTCACTAGCCTCCATGGAAGTATTAAGTACTTTACCACAGCAGTATCATAATTTCCGAGATGTGTTCAGTCCTCAGGGGGCTGATGTATTACCTCCCCACAGGTCATATGATTGTCCTATAGACCTGTTGCCAGGCACCATGCCACCACGAGGGCATCTTTATAATCTCACTGGGCCTGAGGTTCAGGCTCAGCGGGAGTATATTAAAGAGAACCTTGAGAAGAATTTCATTCGTCCATCCACTTCCCCTTCTGGAGCTGGATTCTTCTTTGTGGAGAAGAAGGATGGAGGCTTGAGACCTTGCATCGATTATCGTGCCCTTAATCGGATTACAGTGAAGAATCGGTATCCACTGCCTCTGATTGATGATCTGTTTTCTCAGGTGGCAGGGGCCCGAGTCTTCACCAAACTCGATTTAAGGGGTGCTTATAATTTAGTTCGCATTAGAGAGGGTGACGAATGGAAGACCGCATTTAATACCAGAGACGGGCATTACGAGTATCTCGTGATGCCTTTCGGTCTCTGTAATGCTCCCGCGGTCTTCCAGGAGTTCATCAACGATGTTCTCAGAGATTTCTTGGATAGATGTGTTGTTGTCTATCTAGATGACATACTAATCTACTCCTCGGATCTGGTCTCTCATCGGAGACACGTGTGTCAGGTTTTCCAGAAGCTGAGGGAGAACCGCCTCTATGCCAAACTTGAGAAGTGTCTGTTTGAGGTGAAGGAGTTGCCTTTCCTGGGGTACATTATCTCAGAAAAGGGATTGGCTATGGACCCATCCAAACTTTCTGCTGTCTTGGATTGGCCTCAACCTAAGGATCTTAAGGGGTTGCAGCGTTTCTTAGGCTTTGCCAACTTCTACCGCAAGTTTATTAAGAATTTTTCTGTGATAGTAGTACCTCTCACCAACCTCACTAAGAAGGGAGCTAATCCTTCTAAGTGGACGAGAGAGGCAGTCAGAGCCTTTGAGGCGCTGAAACAGGCCTTTTGCACGGCACCAATTCTTACTCATCCAGACACCTCCAGACCTTTTGTTCTCGAGGTCGATGCCTCAGAGGTCGGTGTAGGGGCAGTTCTCTCACAGTATTCTGGGGACCCCGAGAGGTTACATCCCTGTGCCTTCTTCTCTCGGAAGCTCTCTCCAGCCGAGTGTAATTATGATATCGGCAATAGAGAGCTTCTGGGAGTAAGATTGGCTTTTCAAGAGTGGAGACATTGGCTAGAGGGTGCAGAACATCCCATCACGGTTTACACTGACCATAAAAATTTGGAGTATCTAGAGAGTGCCAAAAGACTCAACTCCCGACAAGCCAGGTGGGCATTGTTTTTCACCTGCTTCAATTTCCGCCTCACTTATAAACCAGGTTCCAAAAACGTGAAGGCAGATGCCCTGTCCCGCTGCTTCCGTCCTGGACTCTGAGCCAGAAACCATTCTCCCAACTAAATGTTTTCTTGCTGCCCTGGGGGCCGCAGAAGTAATGGAGGACTTGTCCTCTCTTCTTGAGCCCTCACAGGCAGAGAGTCCACCTGACAAACCCGAGGGTCGATGGTTCGTACCCATTAACCTTCGATTGGAGGTCATCCGACAGCTTCATGACTCAAAGTCTGCCGGGCATTTGGGTGTTAAAAAAACACTTGCCCTTGTTAAACGTCACGTGTGGTGGCCCAACATGTCCGTGGATGTTAAGGCCTGTATCCAGGCATGTACTGTTTGCGCCAGATGTAAACCGTCCCGGTCTGCCCCTTCTGGGACTTTACTCCCACTGCCTATTCCCCAGGCTCCATGGACTCACATTTCCATGGATTTCACAGATTTGCCAAGGTCCTCTGGAAGTACGGTAATCTGGGTAGTGGTGGACCGTTTTAGTAAAATGGCCCATTTTATCCCACTCCCTGGATTGCCCTCGGCCAGAGAATTGGCAGATCTGTTCTTGAATCATGTCTTTCGATTACACGGAGCGCCGGATGACATTGTTTCAGACAGAGGAGTGCAATTCATCTCCCGTTTCTGGCGTTCTTTCTGCTCCCGATTGGGTATTAATTTGTCTTTTTCTTCTGGTTTTCACCCAGAGACCAACGGTCAGACGGAAAGGACTAACCAGACCCTGGAGCAATATCTCCGGTGCTTCGTGTCAGACTGCCAGGAGGAATGGGCAGCGTATCTACCCTTTGCGGAGGTGGCTTATAATAACTCTGAGCATGCTTCCACTAAGATGTCTCCGTTCAGGTGCGTGGGGGGCAGGGATCCAAGACTCTCTTCTTTGGCCGGACCCTCCACTGACTCACCGGTGGTGGATCAGTGGTTCAAGGATAGGCGTCCCATTTGGTCATCGGCCCAGCGGAATCTCCGCAGTGCGGTGGCGCAACAGAAGAAATTTGCTGATCGTCATCGCACCGTAGAGCAAAAGTTTAAGGTGGGAGATCAGTTGTGGGTCTCCACCCGGAACATTCCGCTGCGTCAGCCATCTTCCAAGTTGGGTCCTCGATTCATTGGCCCATACCCAGTGACACAAAAGATCAACCGAGTTACGTACAAGGTTGCTCTTCCACCGTCGATCCGAGGAGTGAACACCTTTCATGTTTCACTTCTCAAATCGGCAGCCGACTCCTCTCCCTTCATTCAGACCCCATCCCCGCTGGAGGTCCAAGGGGTACCGGAGTTCGAAGTGAACAGAATTTTGGACTCTCGTTTTGTCCAAATGTCTCTTCAATACTTGGTGGACTGGAAGGGTTTTGGTCCAGAGGAGAGATGTTGGATACCTGCTCGCCAGGTGCATGCGGATGAGTTGGTGGCAGCCTTTCACCGGGATAACCCGGGGAAAGCTTGCTTGGAGTCTTCAGAGCCGCCTCCTCGAGGGGGGGGTAATGTAAGATCCTCACCTGCTTTGCACTCCAGGGGAACCAAGAGGGGTCCTCGTGGAGTTGCGGGACAGGTTATGCGTGTCTCTGATGCACCAGCGCTGACCCCTTTGCGAGCCAGTGCGGAGATGCGTTCGCGTGGACATCGGAGGGGAGGACCGTCGGAGTCCCGGGGACAGAGTGGCCAGGCGAGTGACAAGACGCCGCGGCCAGGGTTGTCTCCAGTGTCTCCTGCGACTTCCGCTTCCGCATCTGGGTCCACGCGCTCGCATACTCGCGCTGAGTCAATCATGCGTCCTTGCGTACGCACGAGGGCAGGTTCGCAAAGGGATACACGGTCGCGAGTACGCGCTTCTTATGCACTTCGTCGACCAGTGGCGCATATTATACTGACTCACAAGAGCAAAGTGGATTAGGGAGCCAGCCATGGGTTAATCAACTTGTGATTGCCTTAGGCCTTGTACTCAGGTGCAGGGCAATTTGTTCACTTATGGTAGTGGACACTTGGCACCCTGGGATTGGTCAGCAGGCATTTAAAAGGAGGTCTCTCAGGGTGATCAGTGCCCACTGTTATTTTCCCTCAACCAGGTATAGGTCACAACTCCTAGTGACTGAAGACTGCCAGGAACTTTGTCCTTACAGCGGACCCAAGATCTGGAGTGACTCGACTGCCAAGTGCACAGCATCATTCAGCACTGGTTGGGACTATTCCTGGAATCTCCTTGCCAGTTTTTTTTGTTATTATTTCTTGTTACCAGCAAGTGTCCTGGACGTTTATGTTTCTGGTGAATAAACACCTTTTTGCTTTCATCACTGGTCTGTTTGTTGGTGCCTTGCATTACAGACGTAGAGTATTTTTGGGAGAAAAAACATTTTTATTAGATTTACCCGACCCTGTATTGACATTAGTAATCTTTTCCAAATGTGTATTTTGGTTCTAAGTTCTTTTATTAGGGGGAGCACATTTAGTTTTTCATATTCTTCTATATTTCCAGAAATTTGTATGCCTAAATATTTAAAATTCTCTTGTTTTTCAAGCACCTCCACTATCCATCTCTTCTCCAACCACCTTAGAGATTCCTTATCCAGATGTGTCTCTTGGAGGCAGATAATGGCTGGCAGGAACCTCTTCATCCACTCAAGGATAGCATATCTCTTTGCTCTCTCTCATAAACCTCTCACATTCAACAAAAGAATCCTAACCATCTAGCCAAGAGGGAAGAGCAGAACAAAAAAAATAAAAAAAAATAAGAAAAAGCGTCCCCTCTCCCTCATCCCATAATAAATATCCCCCCACCCTAGATAGCCCCCCTCTCTGTTGACCAGCAGTCGGGGCGACTCCATATCTTAGCATAATGGCTCCTTTCCCCTCCGCCACCCTCCACCTCATAGGCTCTCCCCGTCCGCCCACTCGCTAATCTCCTCCGGGGTCTGAAAAAAAACAGTCCTTCCTTTATATTCCACCCTTAATTTTGCCGGAAAAAGTAAGCTGTACTTTAGGCCTGCCTCCCTCAGTCTCTTTTTAACAACGATAAAGTCTTTTCTACGGGCATTAGTATTAGCAGAATAATCTGGAAAGAGCTCACCTTCACAATTAATGCGTGTTGCCAGGAACAGGCAGAAGTCCATAAGGAAAGAAAAAAATTGATATCCAGCTTCAAAAATAAAAAGCAAAAACTAAGTAAAAATTCGATTCACCGATTCGTTGAATTTTTTATTTAAGATTTGCTTTGTTTCGAAAAAATTTGCGGCGAATTACGTAAAAAAAAAAAAGGCTATTTATCTAGCTTATCTAGTGGTGTAGAACACTGTGCCTTGCAGTAACACGCATAGGGAGTCTGCTTTGGTAGTGAAATGATACTATGAGTCCGTATGACATGCAGATGACAGGTGTCGCACTTAGAATCACTGCATACTTCTGACCAAATAACTGAAGCATCAACTCATCCTTACAGGTTGATGTTAGCGTCAAGAGTCTCTTTACACTCTCGTCAGCTGATTCCACATAGAAGTCTATATAACCTGTTCTATTAATTTCTTATAAAATTAGAGCCCCCCTGAGGGTGTCAGCAGTAAGTTTGTGTTGACGTCACTGATTAATTTGCCTTTCCTCTGATCCGTCAGAACAATAACCCACAAAAAACAGATCCTGTCTTTGGAGCATACCCTTTACTCAGTCAGCATTTGATCAATAATCCTTCAGTATTGCTAATGCCAAGAAAAAATACAGGAGTGCATCTAAAACAGAGATGACATGTGAATAGAATATATGTCTTCTGTGTTTTGTACCCACTCCTGCTTTTGGCTACCAAATCATAGTTCTGATGGGGCCATACAGGCCTTACAGCTGTTGTACAGACAGGATCAGTTGTGTGTCTCATTTTTCCTTCCTTCTGAAATATCAAAAGAAAGGTCAAATGATTATGTCAGCCAGGCCAAAGGGTAAAATAGTGGCCCAGTCATGAAGTAAGGAGGGTGGGAACAGCATGAGAAGTCCACAGAGTCGACCTATGACATATTGATGAGGTGGAAGCAGCATGAGGAGACCACACAGTGTCTCAATGAGTTTGGAGGTGGCTGCAACAGCAGCAGCATCAGGAGAATACCCCAGAGTTGCAAGGTGACATAGTGTGGAGAAGGCAGCAGCAGGATACCACAGAGTGGCAAGGTTACATAGTGTGGAGATGGCAGCAGAAACATCAGGAGACCACAGAGTGGAAAATTGACATAGTTTGGAAATGGCAGCAGCAGCAGCATCAGACCACAAGTGGAAATGTGACATGTGGTTATAGCAGAAGCAGTAGCAGCAGGAGGATACCACAGAGTGGAAAGGTGACATAGTGCGAATATGGCAGCAGCAGGAGGATACCTCAGAGTGACAAGGTGGCATACTGTGAAGATGGCAGTAGCATCAGGAGACCACTGAGTGGCAAGGGGACATAGTGTGGATATGGCAGCAGAAGAAAGAAAACCTCAAAGTGGGAAGGTGGCATAGTGTGGACATGGCAGCAGCAGGATGATGCCACAGAGTGGCAAGGTGACATAGTGGGGAGATGGCAGCAGCAGGAGGATACCACAGAGTGGCAAGGTGACATAGTGTGGCTATGGCAGCAGCAGCATCAGGAGACCACACAGTGGCAAGGTGACATAGTTTGGATATGGCAGCAGCAGCATCATCAGACCACAGAGTGGCAAGGTGAATTAATGTGGATATGGCAGCAGCAGTAGCAGCAGGGGGATACCAGAGAGTGGCAAGGTGGCATAGTGTGGAGATGGCAGCAGCAGAATCAGGAGACCACAGAGTGGCAAGGTGAATTAATGTGGATATGGCAGCAGCAGTAGCAGCATCAGGATACCACAGAGTGGCAAGGTAACATAGTGTGGATATGGCAGCAGCAGAATCATCAGGCCACAGAGTGGCAAGGTGACATAATTTGGATATGGCAACAGCAGCAGCAGCAGCAGGAGGATACCACACAGTGGCAAGGTGACATAGTGTGGAGATGGCAGTAGCAGCAGCACCATCAGGAGACCACAGAGTAGAAGGTGACATAGTGCAGAGATGGCAGCAGCAGCTGCATCAATAGACCACAAAGTGAGCAGGTGACAGAGTGGGGCGGTGGGTGGCAATACCAGTACCCACTGACGAAGGTGGCTGAAAGAAGGAGCACTTGGCATCATATGTGTGGCATCAGGCGGGTGGAAACATCAGAGTAGTAGCTGAGGCAGGTAGTCAGAAGAAAATGGTCGTTTTTATCAAACTTTTGGTGAGGCACCATGGATGATCTAGTCTGATGCATCAGGAATTGGTGGTTGGAAATCCTGGCTGATCTGTGCCTGATTCATCTTGACAAAGGTTAGTCTCTCCACATTTTGGGTGGACAGGTGAATTCTCCTTGGGGTAACTATGGCCCCCTGGGAAAGATGCCCTTTCTATGGTTGTCTGCATGTTTTCCTTTCCCTGCTTAAAGGAGACTTTTACTAACTTTTGAACCCTGGTCTAATTCGTGCCAGGTTGGGATGTGTTACATGTCTATGTGTATTGTAAAGGGTGGGACATTGTATATTTGAGTAAGTGATGTCTGTCCTATTGTCTCCCCGTGTGTATTGGCGATTTCCCTTTGTCCTGAGAGATAATGGAATTACACCTCGGATGTCTCCAGACAGAGAACATTGTGTATTGTCCTGCCTGGGATAATTATGTTAACCATTGTACCATAATTATATCACAGGCAGACGGGAGGATGTTATGTGGGTTGTAACCTTTGTGTTGTGGGTTGATGTATATTTGTTGTGGGTGTCTCCCTTGCATGGGAGCAGGGTATAAGAGAGATTGTATTTTTGAATGCGGTGGGCTTCCAGTAAAGTCTTGTTCCAGTATCCAGCTTTGGCTCATATGTGGAATTATTCAGCGCTACCAGCGATTTCTTATTTGGCGAATGGAGGATTCTTCAACTAATTGGAATTAAGGAATTACAAGGAGGTGAGTTACAGTGATGCCGTCACAACTGGTTGGCAGCAGTGGAATTTTTTATTTTTTTCCCTAAATGAAGAATCCAAAGGAAGCGGGGGTACAGCGAATGGAAAGCTGGTACACACAGCTCAAGCGCAGCACATTAAAGGAACTATTGGAAGTTTGTGGGAAAAGTGCAGTAGGGCAAGGTTAAGCGGGTCATTATAGCCGAATTGATGGAGCTAGACCGAGGCATCTTGGCTGAGGCAGTAACGATCGGTCAGGAAACCAAAGTACCGGCCGTTCGGGAGATGGATATACCGACGGTTCGGGAAACTGAATCTCACATGAATCGGGAGATGCGAGAGAGACTGGCATGGTTTGGACCGAACCCAACACCGGAGATCATCATGCAGGTGATGAAAATCATAGCGGAAGAAAATACGCAGAAAGCACAGCTGGAGCTACAGTTAAAACTGGCAGAGACCCAAGCGGAACCAGCAGCACTGGGGACTCCAGAAAGGTTCCCTTCAGTGCATTTAAAGCATTTGACGAAAAGGACTGTGAAATTGATGGGTACCTGGCAGACTTTGAGCGCCAGTGTATCCTACATCGAGTACCAGCAGAAGACTGGGTTTCCATACTCGCAGGGAAGCTAGCTGGCAAAGCAGCAGATGCCTTCCGAGCGGTACCCTGGGAGGACGTTCACAGCTCGCCCGGTATGCAATAACTCCAGAGGCATACCGGCGAAAATTCAGGGATTTACGGAAGCTGGAAAAGGACTCTTACGCAGAATGGGCCTGTCACCTGCAACAATCAGCTACCCATTGGATCACCAGCTGCAAAGCTACAACCCTGGATGACCTCCTGCAGTTGGTACTACTGGAGCAGTTCTACGACCACATCCAAGCAGAGGTGAAAGAGTGGGTAAGAGACCGCAAGCCCCTTTCCCTACCAGAGGCTGCCAAGTTGCCAGACGAGTATGAAGATACTCGGAAAACTACAACACCTACTCCAAGAACCCAACCTCCACGTCCCACAGTACCCACACCTTCAGCGGCCCCCAAGTACCTACAGCCCAGCAGGCCGGTGACAGCTACACCTTGCTATTCCCGGTCACCCAACAACGACATCACTTGTCATCGGTGTCGCCAAGTGGGGCATATGCAGAAAAACTGTCCCTTGGAGCCCCCCAGAACCAGCTGGACCCGACCCGGTTTCCCTCAACCCCAGGCGGCTGTTCACTGCGTGGATTACCAAGTACCCTCTGTGTGGGATGCCAAAGAATTAAGCCGGGAAGATCCCCTGGGTAACTTGTATGAAGCCCTTAGTGTTCAATCCACCATCACTGACAACCGTAAACATTATTGTCAGCTGGTGATGATTAATGGGAAAACTGCCCGCGGACTATGAGACAGTGGCGCTACCATAACCCTGGTACAAAGGCACCTCATTGACAACAAAGAGAGATCGGGGAAATCGATTGCTATGCGAGTGGCAGGGGGGGCAGTGTACCGGATTCCTACCGCTCAGGTACATCTGGACTGGGTTGCTGGAGCAGGCGACATACAGGTTGGGGTAATGAAAGAGTTGTCCTCTGAGGTAGTGTTGGGCAATGATATTGGCCCTTTAACTTCCACTTTTGCAGCCACTTCTCCGCAAGAAGTACAAGCCGTGACAACCCGAGCCCAAAGTCGTGCTACCGAGAGCCACCCACAACCAACCGAGACCCAGGTAAGCCAACTGACTATACCCTTGACTGTAGCCCCCCTTCCCAGGGATACTCCAGAGGATTTTGGGAAGGAAGTGGGGGGGGACTGGGAAGGAAGTGGGGGGGGACCCCACCCTCAGCCATTACAGGGAAAAAGCTAAGGGAGGGCACGGGGGGTTAGAAAAGGAGCAGCTAGTATGGGAGGAAGGTTGCTTGTATCGTTTTACTGAGACTCGGGTCAATGCACCCGGGCCCCAGCAAAAGCGCCAGCTGGTAATACTGAGCAAATACCGGCAAGAGCTATTGCGAGTAGCGCATGATGTCCCCGTAGCTGGGCATTTAGGAAGATGCAAGACGTTACACCGGATAACCCAGAACTTCTTTTGGCCTGGGGTATCTGACGACGTCCGGGCGTACTGTCAAACCTGTGAAGTATGCCAACGGATAGGTAAGAGAGAGGATCACCCGAAGGCTAAATTGATTCCCCTTCCTATAATAGAGGAGCCCTTTGCGAGAGTTGCATTGGACATTGTAGGACCCCTAGCGAAGCCTAGTCACTCCGGTAAGCGCTATAGACTTACCGTAGTAGACTACGACACCCGTTATCCGGAGGCCGTAGCCCTCCCAAATATTCAGGCTGAGACAGTGGCGGATGCCCTGGTCAAGATATTCTCTCGAGTGGGATTTCCCAAAGAGATTCTATCAGACCAGGGCACACAGTTCACTACCGAGGTCACCCAACAACTATGGAAGTTGTGTGGGGTTAACTCGATAACCAGCTCCCCATACCACCCCCAGACCAATAGGCTCTGTGAGCGTTTCAATGGAACGTTGAAACAGATGTTGAAAGCGTTCATAGGAGCCTATAGGGACTGGGAGCGATTCCTGCCGCACTTACTGTTCGCCTACCGGGAGGTGCCTCAGGAATCCACCGGGTTTTCACTCTTTGAACTATTATACAAGAGGTGGGTGAGGGGGCCACTAGATCTCATTAAGGATCACTGGGAAGGTCACACAGAAATAGAAGGGATCCCGATTGTACCATATGTGTTGGAGCTGCGGGACCGCATGGAGGAGTTGACTCAGACTGTCCAGAACAACCTCCGGTCGGCCCAACAGCGCCAGAAAATATGGTATGACAGGAAGGCCAGGTACCGAAGCTTTCAAGTAGGACAGAAGGTGATGGTACTGAGACCCGTCCGTACCGACAAGCTTCAGGCTGCCTGGCAGGGACCTTATAAGGTTATAGGACAGGTATGTGATACAACCTATACGGTAGCTAGCTGTGAGAATGAGGAGGTGAAATGGATGTTTCACATCAACATGGTCAAAGCATACCAGGAAAGAACGGAAGAGGTAACTGCCATCTGCGCCCCTGCCGGCGAGGACACAGAGGTACTACCATTACCCGACATGTTAGGGGGTACCCGAGAAACAAGAATGATAGAGTTAGTCCGGTTAGGGGAACAACTAGCACCCCAGGAGAAAACTCAGGCAGTCCGCTTACTCGAGTCCAAAAGGGCCACATTCTCCCAAGAACCCGGGTACACCTCACTGACTGTCCACAAAGTGGAAACTCCAGGGCAGACGCCACTAAGGCAACCCACTTACCACATCCCTTAAGCTGTCAGAGATGGGATGCGGAAAGAAATAGAAGAAATGCTCTGGCTAGGGGTACTAGAGAACTCAGAAAGTCCTTGGGCCTCCCCTGTAGTTCTAGTACCGAATCGGGATGGTACAACCCGCTTCTGTGTAGACTACAGGCGACTCAATGACAAGACGGTCACAGACGCTTATCCCATGCCTCGGATGGACGAATTACTGGACCGCATATCCACGGGGAGGTATCTGACCACTATCGATCTATGTAAAGGGTACTGGCAGATTCCTCTCGCAGAGGATGCGATCCCCAAATCCGCTTTCATCACACCGTTCAGCTTATACCAATTCCGGGTTATGCCGTTTGGGATGAAGAACGCCCCGGCCACATTCCAGCGGATGGTGGATCGCCTATTAGAGGGTCTCCAGGATTATGCATGTGCCTACCTGGATGATATCGCCATCCATAGCGATAACTGGGAGGCACACTTAGAACATGTAGGGGAAGTATTGGATAGGATTGGGGGGGCCGGATTAACCTTGAAGCCAGAAAAGTGTCACTTTGGTATGGCGGAGGTACAATACTTGGGCCATCGAATAGGTTGCGGTAAGCAACGACCGGAACCGGCTAAAATTGAGGCCGTTGCTAATTGGCCCACTCCCCATACCAAAACACAAGTTATGGCCTTCCTGGGGACAGCCAGCTACTACCGACGTTTCGTACCCGACTACAGCACCCTAGCCAAACCCCTGACTGACCTCACAAAAAAGAAATTACCCCGACAAGTCCTGTGGTCCCCGGAGTGTGAGGTGGCTTTCCAAGCTTTGAAAAATGCTCTAATTAATGCTCCTGTGTTGGCTGCCCCAGATCCTAACAAAAGGTTTATGGTTCACACAGATGCCTCAAGGTTTGGACTGGGGGCAGTATTAAGCCAGGTCGGCGAGGATGGAGGGGAGCACCCGTTGATCTACCTGAGTCGTAAATTGTTGCCAAGAGAAGTCAGTTATGCGGCCATTGAGAAAGAGTGCCTGGCGCTGGTCTGGGCCCTCAAAAAACTCACCCCCCATCTGTATGGCCGTGCCTTAACTCTCATGACTGACCACAACCCCTTGGTCTGGCTCAACCAGGTCTCTGGAGACAATGCTCGTTTATTACAGTGGAGCCTGGCCCTCCAACCCTATGATTTCACCATCCATTACTGCCCTGGCAAGCAAAACGGCAACGCAGACGGGATGTCAAGGCACACTGACTTACTATCTGACTGAGCCTGAAGCACCGCGAGCCCCTACTAGACCAGGAAAGGTCTAACTGTGTCTGCCGGAGCAGGGAGAAAAAGGGGGGCCATTGTGAAGGATGTCCGCATGTTTTCCTCTCCCTGCTTAAAGGAGACTTTTACTAACTTTTGAACCCTGGTCTAATTCGTGCCAGGTTGGGATGTGTTACATGTCTATGTGTATTGTAAAGGGTGGGACATTGTATATTTGAGTAAGTGATGTCTGTCCTATTGTCTCCCCGTGTGTATTGGCGATTTCCCTTTGTCCTGGGAGATAATGGAATTACACCTCGGATGTCTCCAGACAGAGGACATTGTGTATTGTCCTGCTTGGGATAATTATGTTAACCATTATACCATAATTATATCACAGGCAAACGGGAGGATGTTATGTGGGTTGTAACCTTTGTGTTGTGGGTTAATGTATATTTGTTGTGGGTGTCTCCCTTGCATGGGAGCAGGGTATAAGAGAGATTGTATTTTTGAATGTGGTGGGCTTCCAGTAAAGTCTTGTTCCAGTATCCAGCTTTGGCTCATATGTGGAATTATTCAGCGCTACCAGCGATTTCTTATTTGGTGAATGGGGGAATTTTCAATTAATTGGAATTAAGGAATTACAAGTCGGTGAGATACAGTGATACCGTCACACCCCCGCTGCACTAAACACCCACCCTGATGCCACACTACTGGCCGGGTAGGACAGCTTTTCCAGGGCAAACTGCTAGTTGCAGCCACAAATCCAGTTTGTCTACCCAGTAGTCCAGCGGATCTTCAATGTGGGGTGGCAGGGTGCTGTCCAAGTATGCCACCACCTGATCTTTCAGGTCCAGCTCCAAGTCTACCTGCTGCTGCTGCTGGTGGGTAGTTTCTTCACTATGCGGGTGAAGAAAGCTACTCATAAGCGACTCTAGACTCTAGGCTGCTGCTGATGGAGCTGGTACTGCTCTTGCCACCCCACCCCTCCCCAGCAGCCATGGCAGTGGAACATGAGCACAGAGGGCCCCCTGGTTAGACCTGGGAGAGGATGGACGATGGCGCAGATAGACAGCAGCCAACTGATTACATAGGATGTCTCTGTAGTAGTTCAGTTTGTCCTCTCTCTCGGTGGGTGTAAAAAAGGTGCCCATTCTGGACCACTGAATACTGCTACGGTCTGTCCTCTGTCTCGTCTTCCTCATCACCCTGTAGCTCCTCTGGCTGCTCCTGCTCCTCCAGTCTTGTCAGCTTAGTAGAAAAAACACCAATTTCTCTACACATTGCCTGTGCTTTAATGTCCTCCTCCTCCTTCTCTTCCAGTTAAGCCCCCACAGGGCTCCTGTCCCCTGACCAGCCATTGTTACCAGCATTTGTTCCAGAACATGAAGCAGTGGAATGAGGTCGTTCAGCCCGTAGTCCTGGAGACTAGAGATGGACCGCATGTTCGCGGCGGGCCCCATTGACTTTTATGGCAGGCAAACCTGAAAAACCTTCAGGTCATATTTGCAGCCACCAAATACTTACTAGAAGTAGAAAAACAGTCCCACAACATGGACAGTGACATACCAGAGGGGGATTATTGGCAAAAATTCCCACAAAAAATATGTATTTTAATCAGGAGCCATTTTTATGCGTCTTAAAGGGAAACTCTCAAAAATGTGCAATGCTGGAGCCTAGAACATTTTTATTTTAGGCCATGGGAGTACGGGCCCCAAAAATTAGTCATTCAACTGACAGAGAAGAACTTGTGATTAGGGTTGAGCGAACCCGAACTGTAAAGTTCGGGTTTGTACCGAACTTTAGGATTTTTAGACCCCGGACCCGAACATTTCAGCAAACGTTCGGGTTCGGTGTTCGGCGATTTCTTGGCGCTTGTTAAAAGGCTGCAGAGCAGCCAATCAACAAGCGTTTAACTGTGTGACCTTAGAAGACATCACAGCCATGCCTACTAATGGCATGGCTGTGATTGGCCAGTGCAGCGTGTGACCCAGGCTCTATATAAGCTGCACGTCACTCTGCTGTGCTTAGTGTAGAGAGAGGATGCTGCTGGTGCTTTGAGGGAGAGAATAGGACAGAATCTGTGATCAGAACTCCAATTGAACTCAGCGATCTACATAGATTTAGTTGTGAGGGCGCAGTGCACAATCTTTTTACCCTGCCCTGAGCCCAGTGACAGAAAAAAATTACTTTTATCCGTCTGTTAGTTACGTGGGCAGCAGCGTCCATTTTATGCAAGCTCAGTGCACCAGCACTGCATCTGAGCTTTTGTGTCAAATCCAAGCTTGAAATACTGCACTAATAATCTGGTTTTAAAAAAAACACCCTTTTTTGGCAATATAGAACATCTGGTGCAGTTGCAGGATTAGTCAGTGTGCAATTTAACCGCCTCCGGACCGCCTAACGCAGATGTGCGGTCCGGAGGCGGCAACGCTGCGCAGACTGACGCATATACGCGTCATCTCGCGAGACGCGAGATGACGCGCTTTGCCGGCCCGCGCATGCGCATTTCGTCAAGGGGGGTCGCGTCATCAGCTTGCCAGCCAATGATCGCGGCTGGCAAGCTGATGATTTTAAAAAAAAACAATCAGAGTGCCAGATAACAGATCATATTAGTAAATATGATCTGTTATATGGCTGGCCTGCTCCTCTGCTGGTTCTTTTCGTCGGTTGGATCCAGCAGAGGAGCAGGCTACACAGTGAGTACACAAACACTACATACTAGCCCCAGATCACCCCCCCCGGACCCCAATTAACCCTTTGATCACCCCTTTGATCGCCCCTGTCAATCACTAGTGAAAGGAAAAAAGTGATCAGTGCAAACTGTCACTTTTTTTTTTCACTGGTATTGACCGTTAGGTTTTAGGTATAGTTTAGGCCCCTTGGTTAGGTAGTTTAGGGATCGGTTAGCGCCCAGCCCACCGCACCACAGTCACTGATTCGCTGATTAGCGTATCGCTAATCAGCATTAGTACTTTTATAGTATCTGGAAGTGATCAAAACTGATCACGGTCAGATCTATAATTGTATTAGTGTCACTTTAGTTCTCCCTCCACCCAAAACGCAGTGTTTGCCCGATCAGGCCTGATCGGTCGCCCACACCCGCCCCACCGCAGTGACAAAAAAAATTTTTTTTTTGATCACTGCACATTCACTTTACACGCGCTGCGGCGATAAAAAAAAATCAGTTTTGATATTTTTTATCAACCGCAGCGGCCTCCGGTACTTCGCTAGCCTCCCCTTTGTAAGACAGGCTTGCTTTTTTTTCTTGGGTAGTCTCAGGGAATACCCCTAAATTTAGTTGACCAAATGTCAAACAGGGGGTATTCTTCTGAAGAGGCCTACAGGCTTCTGACCCAGTCGGATGAGGAATGGGAACCCTCATCTGATGAATCTAGCGGGTCAGAATACGAACCTGTAGAAAGCAGTGGCTCTCTCACCCAAAGTTCGGACGAGGAGGCTGAGGTCCCTGATAGCACCAGGCGTACCCAGCCTGTGTCGCTAGACCACAGGTTGCGCAGGATCCGCTTCAAGAGAAGCAGAGTGGGGCTGCTGCTGTCAGATTACGTGGTGAGGCATACACCAGCAGCGCAGCCCTCCCTGGACCTAGTACCAGCACTGCCATACAACATGGTGAAGTGGCGAGCACCAGAAGGGCAGTTGAAGCTGGTACGGTGGCACGTGCATTAGTTCCCTCGTCGCAGCCACTGCACAGACAGGCCAGTAGAGCCCCTAGAGTCCCTGAAGTGTTGGCAAACCCTGATTGGCAGCCCCCAACTTCAGCCGCACCAGTAGTTCCCCCTTTTACCGCTCAGTCTGGAGTTCGGGTTGAGACAGCTCAGATCGGTTCAGCACTGGGGTTTTTTGAGCTGTTCTTGACTGCGGAGCTCTTCGACTTAGTTGTGGCAGAAACAAACTGATATGCCACTGAATTTATAGCCGCTAACCCGGGAAGCTATTATGCCCAGTCTTTCCCGTGGAAACCTGTCCAAGTTTCCAAATGTAACATTTTTCTGGGACTTCTCCTCAACATGGGCTTAACCAAAAAGCATGAATTGTGGTCATATTGGTCCACAAACCCAATTCATCACATGCCCATGTTCTCTGCTGCCATGTCCAGGACACGATTTGAGACCATCCTGCGTTTCCTGCACTTTAGCGACAACAGCACCTCCCGTGCCAGAGGCCACCCAGCTTTTGACCGGCTCCACAAAATTCGCCCCCTCATAGACCACTTCAACAACAAATTTGCAGATGTGTATACCCCTGAGCAAAACATCTGCGTAGACGAGTCCCTTATATATTTTACCGGGCGCCTTGGCTTCAAACAATACATCCCAAGCAAGCGTGCCCGGTATGGGGTCAAATTGTATAAGCTCTGTGAAAGGGCCACAGGCTATACCCACAAATTTCGGATCTATGAGGGTAAAGATCAGACCCTGGAGCCGGTCGGTTGCCCTGACTACCTGGGGAGCAGTGGGAAGACAGTCTGGGACTTGGTGTCACCCTTATTTGGCAAGGGGTACCATCTTTATGTGGACAATTTCTACACAAGTGTGGCCCTCTTCAGGCATTTGTTCCTAGAACAGACTGGCTGCTGTGGCACCGCGCGACCTAGTCGCCGGGGCTTCCCCCCAACGGCTCGTTATCACCCGTCTTGCAAGAAGGGAGAGGGCTGCCTTGTGTAACCAAGAACTGCTTGCGGTGAAATGGAGAGACAAGTGTGACATTTACATGCTCTCCTCTATTCACGCAGACACGACAATCCAAATTGAACGAGCAACCAGTGTCATTGAAAAGCCCCTCTGTGTCCATGACTATAATTCGCTCATGGGAGGGGTGGACTTCAATGACCAGATGTTGGCTTCTTATCTACTTTCCCGCAGGACCAGACGCTGGTATAAGAAGGTGTCTGTATATTTAATTCAATTGGCTGTATATAATAGTTTTGTTCTCTACAGTAAGGCTGGGAGAACAGGATCCTTCCTCAAATTTCAGGAAGAGATCATCGAGAACCTCCTGTATCCAGGAGGTTCCGTGGCCCCATCCCCCAGTGTAGTGATCCGTCTACACGAGCGACATTTCCCCAGTGTCGTCGCTGGTACCTCAAACCGACCGCCACCCTGAAAAAAATATTGTGTCTGTAGCAGGAGTGGAATAAGGCGTGACACCCGCTATTTCTGTCCCAACTGCCCTGACCACCCTGCCCTATGCTTAGGGGAGTGTTTCCGGAAATATCACGCACAGGTACACTTAGCATAGGGATTGCATCTCACAGGACAGGCACACAGGGCTATTAGGGTCCATTCACACAGAGCTGCTGCAAACCTCTCCTTTCACCTGGGACAAAGTGCATAATGTACTTCGCCACATCTTTGGGCGATTTGCGATTTGCACATTGTCCAATGGGGAAGGAGAGGCTTGTCCTATAAAGGTAAAAAACAAAAAACAAAAAAAAAATCACCGGTAAGCAAAAAAGTTAACGTTCTGTTCAAAAAGTTAAATAAAGTTTATATGTTCCGTTCAAATGTTATTATAAAGTTAATAAATGTATTGCTTTGCGGCCTGTTTTTTTCTTTTTTCTTTTGTTTTTTTTACCTTCGAGGTGGACCAACCGATCGACTAGCTGCAGCACTGATGTGCATTCTGACAGAAGCATTGCGCTGCTGTCAGATTACACAAAAGTCGTCGTATGCGGCGCTGCAAGATGAGATTTCTTCTCTGCAGTAAAAGATACGTTTGCCGAGGCATATGAGCTGAGGGGGCGGCGGTGTTCATATGCTTTGGCAAACACTTTGTATATAAAAAAAAAACAATCCCGGCAATGATTTATTCATCCACATCGATTGATGAAATCGGGTTTGCCAGGGCATACGAGCTAAGTGGGTATGGATGTTGGGCGGAGCTCCTATGTCCTGGCAGATGCCTTTCCCCTCCTTTTTTTTTTTTGGCAGAGATTGTTTCATCCACATCGATCGATGCGAATGAAGAAATCTGTGCCGTTCATTTTTTCTTTCAGCCCAGAGGCTGAACGGAAAAAAAAAATCTCATTACCCGTATGCTCAATATAAGGAGAATAGCAAAAACTCCTAATGCTGGCCATACATGTAATGATTGCGGAGACCCTCAAATGCCAGGGCAGTACAAACACCCCACAAATGACGCCATTTTGGAAAAAAGACACCCCAAGGTATTCACTGAGGGGCATATTGAGTCCATGAAAGATTGACATTTTTGTCCCAAGTTAGCGGAAAGGGAGACTTTGTGGGAAAAAACAAAAAAAATCAATTTCCTCTAACTTGTGCCAAAAAATGTTTTTTTCTATGAACTCACCCCTCATTGAATACCTTGGGGTGTCTTCTTTCTAAAATGGGGTCACATGTGGGGTATTTATACTGCCCTGGCATTTTAGGGGCCCTAAAGCGTAAGAAGAAGTCTGGGATCCAAATGTCTAAAAATGCCCTCTTAAAAGGAATTTGGGCCCCTTTGTGCATCTAGGCTGCAAAAAAGTGTCACACATGTGGTATCGCCGAACTCAGGAAAAGTTGGGGAATGTGTTTCGGGGTGTCCTTTTACATATACCCATGCTGGGTGAGAAATATCTTGGTCAAATGCCAACTTTGTATAAAAAAAATGGGAAACGTTGTCTTTTGCCGAGATATTTCTCTCACGCAGCATGGGTATATGTAAAAAGACACCCCAAAACACATTGCCCTACTTCTTCTGAGTACGGTGATACCAGATGTGTGACTTTTTTTGCAGCCTAGGTAGGTAAATGGGCCCAAATTCCAAAGAGCACCTTTCGGATTTCACAGGGCATTTTTTACACATTTTGATTTCAAACTACTTCTCACACATTAGGGCCCCTAAAATGCCAGGGCAGTATAACTACCCCACAAGTGACCCCATTTTGGAAAGAAGACACCCCAAGGTATTCCGTGAGGGGCATAGTGAGTTCATATGATTTTTTATTTTTTGTCACAAGTTAGCGGAAAATGATGATTTTTTTTATTTTTTTTCCCTTACAAAGTCTCATATTCCACTAACTTGTGACAAAAAATAAAAACTTCCATGAACTCACTATGCCCATCACAAAATACCTTGGGGTGTCTTCTTTCCAAAATGGGGTCACTTGTGGGGTAGTTATACTGCCCTGGCATTTTAGGGGCCCTAATGCGTGAGAAGTAGTTTGAAATCAAAATGTGTTAAAAATGGCCTGTGAAATCCGAAAGGTGCTCTTTGGAATGTGGGCCCCTTTGCCCACCTAGGCTGCAAAAAAGTGTCACACATGTGGTATCGCCTTACTCAGGAGAAGTTGGGAAATGTGTTTTGGGGTGTCATTTTACATATACCCATGCTGGGTGAGATAAATATCTTGGTCAAATGCCAGCGTTTCCCATTTTTTTATACAAAGTTGGCATCTGACCGAGATATTTATCTCACCCAGCATGGGTATATGTAAAATGACACCCCAAAAGACATTTCCCAACTTCTCCTGAGTAAGGCGATACCACATGTGTGACACTTTTTTGCAGCCTAGGTATATGTAAAATGAGGTCAGGACTCTGACTGGGCCACTCCAGAAAGCGTATTTTCTTCTGTTTAAGCCATTCTGTTGTTGATTTACTTCTATGCTTTGGGTCGTTGACCTGTTGCAACATCCATCTTCTGTTGAGTTTCAGCTGGTGGACAGATGGCCTTAAGTTCTCCTGCAAAATGTCTTGATAAACTTGGGAATTCATTTTTCCTTTGATGATAGATACCTGTCCAGGCCCTCACACAGCAAAGCAGCCCCAAATAATGATGCCCCCACCACCATACTTCACAGTTGGGATGAGGTTTTGATGTTGGTGTGCTGTGCCTCTTTTTCTCCACACATAGTGTTGTGTGTTTCTCTCAAACTACTCAACTTTGGTTTCATCTGTCCACAGAATATTTTGCCAGTACTGCTCTGGAACATCCAGGTGCTCTTGTGCAAACTGTAAACATGCAGCAATGTTTTTTTTTGGACAGCAGTGGCTTCCTCTGTGGTATCCTCCCATGAAATCCATTCTTGTTTAGTGTTTTTGGTATCGTAGATTCACTAACTGGGATGTTAGCATATGCCAGAGACTTTTGTAAGTCTTTAGCTGACACTCTAAGATTCTTCTTCACCTCATTGAGCAGTCTGTGCTGTGCTCTTGCAGTCATCTTTACAGGACGGCCACTCCTAGGGAGAGTAGCAGCAGTGCCGAACTTTCTCCATTTATAGACAATTTGTCTTACCATGGAATGATGAACAGCAAGGCTTTTGGAGATACTTTTATAACCCTTTCCAGCTTTATGCAAGTCAACTATTATTAATTGTAGGTCTTCTGAGAGCTCTTTTGTGCGAGGCATCATTCACATCAGGCAATGCTTCTTGTGAAAAGCAAACCCAGAACTGGTGTGTGTTTTTTATAGGCCAGGGCAGCTGTAACCAACACCTCCAATCTCATCTCATTGATTGGACTCCAGTTGGCTGACACCTCACTCCAATTATCTCTTGGAGATGTCATTAGTCTAGGGGTTCACATACTTTTTCCACCTGCACTGTGAATGTTTACATGGTATGTTCAATAAAAACATTGTGAAATTTAATTCTTTGTGTGTTATTAGTTTAAGCAGACTGTGATTGTCTATTGTTGTGACTTAGATGAAGATCAGATCACATTTGATGCCCAATTTGTGCAAAAATCCATATCATTCCGAAGGGTTCCCATACTTTTTCTTGCAACTGTATAACTGCACTGCTGAACGGCAAATATATTTTTCTTTTTCCACTAATACACAACAAAAAGGGCTTTAGAATATCTATCTGCACTGCTGAATTGCAAATAGGCCCTTATTTTTTTTCCACCTATACACTCCACAAAAGGCTATAGAACATATTACTGCACTGCAGACCGACAAAAATATTTTTCTTTTTTTCACTTATACACGACACAAAAAGGCTTTAGAATATATAACTGCACCCCTGAACGGCAAATATATTTTTCTTTTGTCACTATTACACAACAAAAAGGGCTTTAGAACATATAACTGCACCGCTGAATGGCAAATATAAAAAAATGTTGTGCCACTAATACACGCCAAAAAGGGCTGTAATTTTCACACTTCACCACACAGCGGCTAATAAGCCCCTTTTTTTACCACTAATACAAGCCAAAAAAATGCTTTAGAGCACATAACTGCACCACACAAGGGCAAATAAGATATATAACTTTTTACTTGTAATAAACCCTGTTAATGGCTGCACAATCAGCACTTGCACCCCAATAACAAGAATGGTTTGCTGAAATTACAGAGCTGAATAATGGAAATTTGGATCCCCAGTCAGTACAGCAAGGTGTCATAGGATTGTTCCTATTACCCAGGCTGTAACCTCCCCTACTGAACCCTGCTCTACATAAATGTTGTGTTATGATTCCTCGCTATCCTTTCCGTACACCTTGAATAATCTTTCCCTGAACCTGTAAATCTTTTTTTTTGCATAATTAAGTATTTCCTAGCACTGTCCCTAGCACCTGATGAAGTCTCTGCCTGTACTAAGTACACTGTGAAATTGCAGAATCTAAAATGGCTGATGCTATTTATAGGGCTGTGACATCACAAGGCTGGATGGCTGCTGATTGTCTGCATGCATGGCATTATGGGTGATCCTGCGTTCCCAGAGTTCCTTGCTTCATGTCCTCACACGTACAGTAGCAATTTTAGGAAAAAAAATGTATTCGTTACCACGAAGCGTGAGGAAATTCGGATTCGGTGTGAATCAAATTTTTCATGAAATTCTGATTGAATTCCACTTTGTCAACTTTGATTCGCTCATCTGATTGATTAGTTCTAGGCTAACAGCTTAGGAAAATTGCACTGTAAATAAGCACTGATTGAATAGTCCTAGGCTTACACCACTGGAAAATATTATTATGAAAAAGCACTTAGTTCTAGGCTTTTTAGGATTAGTTCTAGGCCACCACCCTGAAAAAAATCATAGTATGAGAAAGCACTAAATTAACATTGAGAGCCTAGTACATGGAAAAATAAATTAGGAATAAGTAATGACTGAATATTTCAAAGCTATCACAATGGGAAAATCATATTATGAAAATGCACTGATTGATTTAGGCTGCTAACTAGGGATGAGCGAACTCGAACTGTATAGTTCGGGTTCGTACCGAATTTTGGGGTGTCCGTGACACGGACCCGAACCCGGACATTTTCGTAAAAGTCCGGGTTCGGGTTCGGTGTTCGTCGCTTTCTTCGCGCTTTTGTGACGCTTTCTTGGCGCTTTTTGAAAGGCTGCAAAGCAGCCAATCAACAAGCGTCATACTACTTGCCCCAAGAGGCCATCACAGCCATGCCTACTATTGGCATGGCTGTGATTGGCCAGAGCACCATGTGACCCAGCCTCTATTTAAGCTGGAGTCACATAGCGCCGCCCGTCACTCTGCTCTGATTAGCGTAGGGAGAGGTTGCGGCTGCGACAGTAGGGCGAGATTAGGCAGATTAACTCCTCCAAAGGACTTGATTAACTGATCGATCTGCAGCTGTGGATCATTGAGCTGCTGATCCTCAATTGCTCACTGTTTTTAGGCTGCCCAGACCGTTTGTCAGTCACATTTTTCTGGGGTGATCGGCGGCCATTTTGTGTCTTGTGGTGCGCCAGCACAAGCTGCGACCAAGTGCATTTAACCCTCAATGGTGTGGTTGTTTTTTGGCTAAAGCCTACATCAGGGTGAAGCTGTCACACCAAGTGCATTTAACCAGCAATAGTCTGTTCATTTTTTGGCCATATACAAAATCAGGGGCAAGCTGCGCCTGTCACCAAGTGCATTTAACCCTCAATGGTGTGGTTGTTTTTTGGCTAAAGCCTACATCAGGGTGAAGCTGTCACACCAAGTGCATTTAACCAGCAATAGTCTGTTCATTTTTTGGCCATATACTAAATCAGGGGCAAGCTGCGCCTGTCACCAAGTGCATTTAACCCTCAATGGTGTGGTTGTTTTTTGGCTAAAGCCTACATCAGGGTGAAGCTGTCACACCAAGTGCATTTAACCAGCAATAGTCTGTTTATTTTTTGGCCATATCCCAGTCTAATTCTGTCACTAAATCCATACTGGTCACCCAGCGCCTAAATACTAGGCCTCAAATTTATATCCCGCTAAATCTGTCCTTAGTGCTGTAGCTGGGCGAGTTATTTAGTGTCCGTTCAAGCACATTTCTTGTTCTGGGTTGAAATACAATTCCCAATTTAGCAATTTCATAATTTAGTGGTTTCTGCTATATCAGAGCTATTTGAAATCTATCCCTAAAAGGGTATATAATATTCAAGGTGCACATTGGGTCATTCAGAATAACTTCACACACACCCGCTACTGTGTATTTCCAAGTCTAATTCTGGCACTAAACCCATACCTGTCACCCAGCGCCTAAATACTAGGCCTCAAATTTATATCCCGCTAAATCTGTCCCTAGTGCTGTAGCTGGGCGAGTTATTTAGTGTCCGTTCAAGCACATTTCTTGTTCTGGGTTGAAATACAATTCCCAATTTAGCAATTTCATAATTTAGTGGTTTCTGCTATATCAGAGCTATTTGAAATCTATCCCTAAAAGGGTATATAATATTCAAGGTGCACATTGGGTCATTCAGAATAACTTCACACACACCCGCTACTGTGTATTTCCAAGTCTAATTCTGGCACTAAACCCATACCTGTCACCCAGCGCCTAAATACTAGGCCTCAAATTTATATCCCGCTAAATCTGTCCCTAGTGCTGTAGCTGGGCGAGTTATTTAGTGTCCGTTCAAGCACATTTCTTGTTCTGGGTTGAAATACAATTCCCAATTTAGCAATTTCATAATTTAGTGGTTTCTGCTATATCAGAGCTATTTGAAATCTATCCCTAAAAGGGTATATAATATTCAAGGTGCACATTGGGTCATTCAGAATAACTTCACACACACCCGCTACTGTGTATTTCCAAGTCTAATTCTGGCACTAAACCCATACCTGTCACCCAGCGCCTAAATACTAGGCCTCAAATTTATATCCCGCTAAATCTGTCCCTAGTGCTGTAGCTGGGCGAGTTATTTAGTGTCCGTTCAAGCACATTTCTTGTTCTGGGTTGAAATACAATTCCCAATTTAGCAATTTCATAATTTAGTGGTTTCTGCTATATCAGAGCTATTTGAAATCTATCCCTAAAAGGGTATATAATATTCAAGGTGCACATTGGGTCATTCAGAATAACTTCACACACACCCGCTACTGTGTATTTCCAAGTCTAATTCTGGCACTAAACCCATACCCGTCACCCAGCGCCTAAATACTAGGCCTCAAATTTATATCCCGCTAAATCTGTCCTTAGTGCTGTAGCTGGGCGAGTTATTTAGTGTCCGTTCAAGCACATTTCTTGTTCTGGGTTGAAATACAATTCCCAATTTAGCAATTTCATAATTTAGTGGTTTCTGCTATATCAGAGCTATTTGAAATCTATCCCTAAAAGGGTATATAATATTCAAGGTGCACATTGGGTCATTCAGAATAACTTCACACACACCCGCTACTGTGTATTTCCAAGTCTAATTCTGGCACTAAACCCATACCTGTCACCCAGCGCCTAAATACTAGGCCTCAAATTTATATCCCGCTAAATCTGTCCCTAGTGCTGTAGCTGGGCGAGTTATTTAGTGTCCGTTCAAGCACATTTCTTGTTCTGGGTTGAAATACAATTCCCAATTTAGCAATTTCATAATTTAGTGGTTTCTGCTATATCAGAGCTATTTGAAATCTATCCCTAAAAGGGTATATAATATTCAAGGTGCACATTGGGTCATTCAGAATAACTTCACACACACCCGCTACTGTGTATTTCCAAGTCTAATTCTGGCACTAAACCCATACCTGTCACCCAGCGCCTAAATACTAGGCCTCAAATTTATATCCCACTAAATCTGTCCCTAGTGCTGTAGCTGGGCGAGTTATTTAGTGTCCGTTCAAGCACATTTCTTGTTCTGGGTTGAAATACAATTCCCAATTTAGCAATTTCATAATTTAGTGGTTTCTGCTATATCAGAGCTATTTGAAATCTATCCCTAAAAGGGTATATAATATTCAAGGTGCACATTGGGTCATTCAGAATAACTTCACACACACCCGCTACTGTGTATTTCCAAGTCTAATTCTGGCACTAAACCCATACCTGTCACCCAGCGCCTAAATACTAGGCCTCAAATTTATATCCCGCTAAATCTGTCCTTAGTGCTGTAGCTGGGCGAGTTATTTAGTGTCCGTTCAAGCACATTTCTTGTTCTGGGTTGAAATACAATTCCCAATTTAGCAATTTCATAATTTAGTGGTTTCTGCTATATCAGAGCTATTTGAAATCTATCCCTAAAAGGGTATATAATATTCAAGGTGCACATAGGGTCATTCAGAATAACTTCACACACCCGCTACTGTGCATTTCCAAATCTAATTCTGTCACTAAACCCATACCTGTCACCCAGCGCCTAAATACTAGGCCTCAAATTTATATCCCGCTAAATCTCTCGTTACCGCTGTCCTGTTGTGGCTGGGAAAGTTATTTAGTGTCCGTCAAAGCACATTTTTTGTTCTGGGTTGAAATACAATTCCCAATTTAGCAATTTCATAATTTAGTCGTTTCTGCTATATCAGAGCTATTTGAAATCTATCCCTAAAAGGGTAGATCATATTGAAGGTGCACATAGGGTCATTCAGAATAACTTCACACACACGCTTCTGTGCATTTCCAAGTCTAATTCTGTCACTAAATCCATACCGGTCACCCAGCGCCTAAATACTAGGCCTCAAATTTATATCCCGCTGAATTTGAATACAATACATTGGGCCAAATAATATATTTGTTGTTGTGGTGAACCATAACAATGAGAAAAACATCTAGTAAGGGACGCGGACGTGGACATGGTCGTGGTGGTGTTAGTGGACCCTCTGGTGCTGGGAGAGGACGTGGCCGTTCTGCCACATCCACACGTCCTAGTGTACCAACTACCTCAGGTCCCAGTAGCCGCCAGAATTTACAGCGATATATGGTGGGGCCCAATGCCGTTCTAAGGATGGTAAGGCCTGAGCAGGTACAGGCATTAGTCAATTGGGTGGCCGACAGTGGATCCAGCACGTTCACATTATCTCCCACCCAGTCTTCTGCAGAAAGCGCACAGATGGCGCCTGAAAACCAACCCCATCAGTCTGTCACATCACCCCCATGCATACCAGGGAAACTGTCTCAGCCTCAAGTTATGCAGCAGTCTCTTATGCTGTTTGAAGACTCCGCTGGCAGGGTTTCCCAAGGGCATCCACCTAGCCCTTCCCCAGCGGTGAAAGACATAGAATGCACTGACGCACAACCACTTATGTTTCCTGATGATGAGGACATGGGAATACCACCTCAGCATGTCTCTGATGATGACGAAACACAGGTGCCAACTGCTGCGTCTTTCTGCAGTGTGCAGACTGAACAGGAGGTCAGGGATCAAGACTGGGTGGAAGACGATGCAGGGGACGATGAGGTCCTAGACCCCACATGGAATGAAGGTCGTGCCACTGACTTTCACAGTTCGGAGGAAGAGGCAGTGGTGAGACCGAGCCAACAGCGTAGCAAAAGAGGGAGCAGTGGGCAAAAGCAGAACACCCGCCGCCAAGAGACTCCGCCTGCTACTGACCGCCGCCATCTGGGACCGAGCACCCCAAAGGCAGCTTCAAGGAGTTCCCTGGCATGGCACTTCTTCAAACAATGTGCTGACGACAAGACCCGAGTGGTTTGCACGCTGTGCCATCAGAGCCTGAAGCGAGGCATTAACGTTCTGAACCTGAGCACAACCTGCATGACCAGGCACCTGCATGCAAAGCATGAACTGCAGTGGAGTAAACACCTTAAAACCAAGGAAGTCACTCAGGCTCCCCCTGCTACCTCTTCTGCTGCTGCCGCCTCGGCCTATTCTGCTGCTGCCGCCTCGGCCTCTTCCTCCGCCTCTGGAGGAACGTTGGCACCTGCCGCCCAGCAAACAGGGGATGTACCACCAACACCACCACCACCACCTCCGTCACCAAGCGTCTCAACCATGTCACACGCCAGCGTTCAGCTCTCCATCTCACAAACATTTGATAGAAAGCGTAAATTCCCACCTAGCCACCCTCGATCCCTGGCCCTGAATGCCAGCATTTCTAAACTACTGGCCTATGAAATGCTGTCATTTAGGCTGGTGGACACAGACAGCTTCAAACAGCTCATGTCGCTTGCTGTCCCACAGTATGTTGTTCCCAGCCGGCACTACTTCTCCAAGAGAGCCGTGCCTTCCCTGCACAACCAAGTATCCGATAAAATCAAGTGTGCACTGCGCAACGCCATCTGTGGCAAGGTCCACCTAACCACAGATACGTGGACCAGTAAGCACGGCCAGGGACGCTATATCTCCCTAACTGCACACTGGGTAAATGTAGTGGCAGCTGGGCCCCAGGCGGAGAGCTGTTTGGCGCACGTCCTTCCGCCGCCAAGGATCGCAGGGCAACATTCTTTGCCTCCTGTTGCCACCTCCTCCTTCTCGGCTTCCTCCTCCTCTTCTTCCACCTGCTCATCCAGTCAGCCACACACCTTCACCACCAACTTCAGCACAGCCCGGGGTAAACGTCAGCAGGCCATTCTGAAACTCATATGTTTGGGGGACAGGCCCCACACCGCACAGGAGTTGTGGCGGGGTATAGAACAACAGACCGACGAGTGGTTGCTGCCGGTGAGCCTCAAGCCCGGCCTGGTGGTGTGTGATAATGGGCGAAATCTCGTTGCAGCTCTGGGACTAGCCAATTTGACGCACATCCCTTGCTTGGCGCATGTGCTGAATTTGGTGGTGCAGAAGTTCATTCACAACTACCCCGACATGTCAGAGCTGCTGCATAAAGTGCGGGCCGTCTGTTCGCGCTTCCGGCGTTCACATCCTGCTGCTGCTCGCCTGTCTGCGCTACAGCGTAACTTCGGCCTTCCCGCTCACCGCCTCATATGCGACGTGCCCACCAGGTGGAACTCCACCTTGCACATGCTGGACAGACTGTGCGAGCAGCAGCAGGCCATAGTGGAGTTTCAGCTGCAGCACGCACGGGTCAGTCGCACTACAGAACAGCACCACTTCACCACCAATGACTGGGCCTCCATGCGAGACCTGTGTGCCCTGTTGCGCTGTTTCGAGTACTCCACCAACATGGCCAGTGGCGATGACACCGTTATCAGCGTTACAATACCACTTCTATGTCTCCTTGAGAAAACACTTAGGGCGATGATGGAAGAGGAGGTGGCCCAGGAGGAGGAGGAGGAGGAGGAGGAAGAGGGGTCATTTTTAGCACTTTCAGGCCAGTCTCTTCGAAGTGACTCAGAGGGAGGTTTTTGGCAACAGCAGAGGCCAGGTACAAATGTGGCCAGCCAGGGCCCACTACTGGAGGACGAGGAGGACGAGGATGAGGAGGAGGTGGAGGAGGATGAGGATGAAGCATGGTCACAGCGGGGTGGCACCCAACGCAGCTCGGGTCCATCACTGGTGCGTGGCTGGGGGGAAAGGCAGGACGATGACGATACGCCTCCCACAGAGGACAGCTTGTCCTTACCCCTGGGCAGCCTGGCACACATGAGCGACTACATGCTGCAGTGCCTGCGCAACGACAGCAGAGTTGCCCACATTTTAACCTGTGCGGACTACTGGGTTGCCACCCTGCTGGATCCACGCTACAAAGACAATGTGCCCACCTTACTTCCTGCACTGGAGCGTGATAGGAAGATGCGCGAGTACAAGCGCACGTTGGTAGACGCGCTACTGAGAGCATTCCCAAATGTCACAGGGGAACAAGTGGAAGCCCAAGGCCAAGGCAGAGGAGGAGCAAGAGGTCGCCAAGGCAGCTGTGTCACGGCCAGCTCCTCTGAGGGCAGGGTTAGCATGGCAGAGATGTGGAAAACTTTTGTCAACACGCCACAGCTAACTGCACCACCACCTGATACGCAACGTGTTAGCAGGAGGCAACATTTCACTAACATGGTGGAACAGTACGTGTGCACACCCCTCCACGTACTGACTGATGGTTCGGCCCCATTCAACTTCTGGGTCTCTAAATTGTCCACGTGGCCAGAGCTAGCCTTTTATGCCTTGGAGGTGCTGGCCTGCCCGGCAGCCAGCGTTTTGTCTGAACGTGTATTCAGCACGGCAGGGGGCGTCATTACAGACAAACGCAGCCGCCTGTCTACAGCCAATGTGGACAAGCTGACGTTCATAAAAATGAACCAGGCATGGATCCCACAGGACCTGTCCGTCCCTTGTCCAGATTAGACATTAACTACCTCCCCATAACCGTATATTATTGGACTCCAGGGCACTTCCTCATTCAATCCTATTTTTATTTTCATTTTACCATTATATTGCGAGGCTACCCAAAGTTGAATGAACCTCTCCTCTGCCTGTGTGCTAGGCCTAAATATATGCCAATGGACTGTTGCAGTGGTTGCTGACGTGAAGCCTCATTCTCTGCTATGACATGCAGACTGATTCTCTGCTGACATGAAGACAGATTCTCTGTTACGGGACCTCTCTGCTCTGCCTGTGTGCTAGGCCTAAATATATGCCAATGGACTGTTGCAGTGGTGGCTGACGTGAAGCCTCATTCTCTGCTATGACATGCAGACTGATTCTCTGCTGACATGAAGCCAGATTGTCTGTTACGGGACCTCTCTGCTCTGCCTGTGTGCTAGGCCTAAATATATGCCAATGGACTGTTGCAGTGGTGGCTGACGTGAAGCCTGATTCTCTGCTATGACATGCAGACTGATTCTCTGCTGACATGAAGCCAGATTGTCTGTTACGGGACCTCTCTGCTCTGCCTGTGTGCTAGGCCTAAATATATGCCAATGGACTGTTGCAGTGGTGGGTGACGTGAAGCCTCATTCTCTGCTATGACATGCAGACTGATTCTCTGCTGACATGAAGCCAGATTCTCTGTTACGGGACCTCTCTCCTCTGCCTGTGTGTGTGCTGGGCCTAAATATATGCCAATGGACTGTTGCAGTGGTGGCTGACGTGAAGCCTGATTCTCTGCTATGACATGCAGACTGATTCTCTGCTGACATGAAGCCAGATTGTCTGTTACGGGACCTCTCTCCTCTGCCTGTGTGTGTGCTGGGCCTAAATATATGCCAATGGACTGTTGCAGTGGTGGCTGACGTGAAGCCTCATTCTCTGCTATGACATGCAGACTAATTCTCTGCTGACATGAAGACAGATTCTCTGTTACGGGACCTCTCTCCTCTGCCTGGGTGCCGGGGCCTAAATATCTGAGAATGGACTGTTCCAGTGGTGGGTGACGGGAAGCCAGATTCTCTGCTATGGAACCTCTCTCCAATTGATTTTGGTTAATTTTTATTTATTTAATTTTTATTTTAATTCATTTCCCTATCCACATTTGTTTGCAGGGGATTTACCTACATGTTGCTGCCTTTTGCAGCCCTCTAGCTCTTTCCTGGGCTGTTTTACAGCCTTTTTAGTGCCGAAAAGTTCGGGTCCCCATTGACTTCAATGGGGTTCGGGTTCGGGACGAAGTTCGGATCGGGTTCGGATCCCGAACCCGAACATTTCCGGGATGTTCGGCCGAACTTCTCGAACCCGAACATCCAGGTGTTCGCTCAACTCTACTGCTAACCAAAACTTAGTAGCTAATGAATATGAGAAAACTGACCTATGAATGGCAAGGTGTTTAGTGATAAGCGTCAGGGGCTATATTCAAATTCGCAATATTTCATGAATATTTGGGCGAATATTCGCAAATTGAAGATTTTTTTCTTGATTGTGAAAAATAGGCAATGTAATATTTTGCGTAATGCGCACTAAATACAGGCATGGGTCACTTTTGAAACATTTTCCAAGCTGTCAGAAGTTTCCTGAAACTGGAGAAAATGGTTGGCATGGCAGAACATTAAAAATGGCTTTATATGCAGTTAGAGTGCTCCAATAGATTTGCAATTGCGCTAATTGGCACTGATGATGCAAATATTTTGGTGTAATAAGCAAAACTTCACATTTTAGCAGGTCTGCATGTATGTATGGACAGTGGAACCTATCACACAACGCAACACACTGCACTGCAACAGCTACACTATATCAGGATATAACCTACTCTGACTATCTCCCACTAACTATCTGTAATTTATATACAGTACAGACCAAAAGATTGGACACACCTTCTCATTCAAAGAGTTTTCTTTATTTTCATGACTATGAAAATTGTAGATTTACACTGAAGGCATCAAAACTATGAATTATCACATGTGGAATTATATACATAACAAAAAAGTGTGAAACAACTGAAAATATGTCATATTCTAGGTTCTTCAAAGTAGCCACCTTTTGGTTTTATTACTGCTTTGCACACTCTTGGCATTCTCTTGATGAGCTTCAAGAGGTAGTCACCTGAAATGGTCTTCCAACAGTTTTGAAGGAGTTCCCAGAGATGCTTAGCACTTGTTGGGCCTTTTGCCTTCACTCTGCGGTCCAGCTCACCCCAAACCATCTCGATTGGGTTCAGGTCCGGTGACTGGGGGCACAATGGGCATTATTACTATGAAGGGGGCTCGATGGAGATTATTACTGTGAAGGGGCACAATGGGGATTATTACTGTGAAGTGGGCACAAAGAGGGCATTACAACTGTGAAAGGGGCACAGAGAGGGCATAACTACTGAGGAGGGCACAATGTTGGCATAACTACTGTGAGGGGGCACACATCTATACAAAACTATTGTGAAGGTTGTACAATGAGGGCAATACTACTGTGAGGGGTACAATTTTTTTTAATTATTGGGGGGGGTTGCCAAAGAAAGAACCCTCCCCGGATGCCAAACACCCTAGGAATGCTGCTGATTCAAGTTACTCAGGTGCTCTCTGTAAGGAGAAATAGTACCCCCCTTTCCCTCAGATCCCGATCAAAGCATCCCACCTACTGTAGCTAAACCAGTTTTATCTGCTGTGTGCTTATTCGGGGCAATGTAAGTTATGCTTCAAAATATGTTTAAAAGGTTAAGCATTGACTTTAGATTTAGATTAGATTTAAATCTACATTAGGTTGAATTTTGATTCTGACGAATCAATTCACCTATCTTTAATACACAACACAGAAAATCTTGAAAGATTGCCAAATGGTTAAATTTGTGACATAGCTTACATCCTTGTAATGAAAAGCTTTGAGCAAACTCAACAACTATTATAAATATTTGTTTTAAGCAGTCATTTATAATGTAAGTTTCCCAGGAAAAAACAAAACAACGCAATCATGTCCAAACGTTAGCATAGGTGTTAATGTGTCAGTTATAGTATTATGCAATCTCAGACAGGAATTATTGCACACTTTAGTGGTCCCAAATGGAACATTTCCCCAAATTAAAAAAGTATTTTCCCTTTGTGATTTCTAGTTTACTTCCATTATATCCAAGGCAATTGAAAATCATTGTAAGACAAACATTATAGGGAAGGTTCAGACCTCATAAAAATATTAACAAAAATAAATCACTAAGAAAAATTATATTAAAACTTAAGTTTAAATTATAGTTTAAAAATAATAAAATACACAAAAGTCACAGTGGCTAACAATATAAATCCAGTGCAACTTTCATTAAAAGTTCTTTTTTAAAAGGATTTTTATCAGTGAGAAATGTCCTAGAGTAGACAATATCTTCCCTGCTGGCATTTTGTTGGTAATTATAAAAACCACATGAAAATTCAGCATCAGGTCTGGACAAACTGGAAAAATAAAATCATTTTTATCTGCTATTACTTTTTGCATTCTGTTCCATTATCAGTTGTCCACCGGTGAATAGTTCAATAGGATCAATTATATCAAAAGCTATTTTTTTGGCACCATTTCAGGGTGTGTATATATAGCTAATGCAGACACCAGGTAGCAGGATAATTTGTAGAAAGCCTCAGTCTCTCTGTAAGTGATACTGCCATCTGTTCAGCGAGTCTTAATGCAGAAGAAGGGGCATGGAGAAGCTATTTTTGTTATCAGACTGTCACTGTTATCGTTGAACGAAGCCAGAGTGGATATGGTTGTCACCTTTATGAAGCATTGTTATTGTTGCTTTTACTGCTGGAAGGAGTTTGTTGCTGTCAATGTAATGGAAGACTTTGGTTGGCATCACTTTGTGCACCTGCCTATAATAGGCAGATAAAAGTTCTGGCAAATGAATCAAGAAGTTGCCTTGTTACACAGCATAATGTACCCTTTATTAGAAATCTGGAAAAGGAGTGTGAAAATTGATGAAGAAATGGGCTTCAAAATGGTGTAGAAGCACAACTCCAGCTATTTACTTAAATTATATCTATAAATCAGACCTCCACTAAGCCTTTGTTGAACATTTATATTTAGTGATGAGCGAACTTTACAAAAATTCGATTTGGCTGCTTCGCCGAATTTCATAGGCAAATTTGCTTTATGATGAATTATTTTGTCACAAAGCACATTTCTCTGTAAGTGGCGGGTGCAATAAGAGGGAACGGCAATTGCGCTGCACCCATCATTGGACCCCTCAGATAAGGTCTTTCAGGGGTTAACTGGTTTAAAAAAAGTATTCACCTTTGAAGATCCCACGGTGCGAGATTACGTCATCATGCTGGCTGGTGTGGTGACATCATACATCACTGCGCATGATATTTTGCATGAGATCTTTAATCAAGATGGCAGCGGTGGTCTCTTCACACTCAAATAAATGAGGTGAGTACGTTATTTTTATTTATTTTTTTACTGCCATTTCAGGGAAAATTGATTTATTAACACAAAGAACAAGGGAATTTGGCTTTGCAGTGAATACAATTTTCACAGAAATTCAGATTAAAGTCCACTTCGGATACTTCTATTAGCTCAACCCTAATTATATTGCGTACGAGTTAGTTGGGTTCTGGCTCCTGATCATAATCAATATGACATTCCTTACAAAAAGGAGATTTTTCTGAGTGTACATAATTCCAGCTTTCTCGATGAGCCTGAAAAATGGTTTTAGGATATTTTAACAGAGGCAGGCAGCTTTTGTAAATATAAGTATGTGATGGCAGCGGGACATTTTATAGCAAAACATGCGATATAGCATTTAATAATGCACAGTGAAAACAAGATGTGGTTTTCTGTTTTTGGTAAACTTCACTCTTCATCCTGTTCTTAATAAATTAGCGATACATTCTATAAAACACAGCAGATGGGAATTCACCAGTGTAAGCAATATCAAAGCCAAGCATTTCTTCAACCACGGTATGGTGGAATGAGAAAGGCTCAGCTTTCTTTTCCTTTTTCTCTGAAAAGGAAATTTTAATATATTTCCCAGAAACTCAGAGACATACAAATCACCTTTCCAGCAGAAGTAAGATATGCTAATTTTCAAATTATATTTCCATGAAAACTATAAAAGTATATTAGGCCCTCTTTCTCTGATTTGCCCAAAACTAATCATAAGAATTTGGGTTTGTTAGAATCAGAATTTTTGGGAAAATCAATTATCTCATCTCTAACTGGGGCTAAATGAAAATATATTAAACTGCATACTGCACACATTAATGATACTGCTATCAGTGATGGCGAGTTCGCAGTGTTCGCCAGCAAACACATGCGATCTGTCATCTTAACTGACAAGTCTGGCAAGGCACAGGTAAGTCCTTACCTGTGCCTGTGCGCGAGCCGGTCTGAAATGAAATGCGGTCTCTAGGAGCAGGCAGTTCCGAGAACCGCCCCCGGAGGCTGTTCTCGGAACTGCCTGCTCCCAGAGACTTCATTTAATTTCTGACCGGCTCACGTACAGGCGCAGGTATGAACTTACCTGTGCCTCGCCGGACTTGTCAGTTAAGATGGCAGATCGCATGTGTTCGCTGGCGAACACTGCGAACTGCCCATCACTGACTGCTATACCAGACACAAATATAGCATACCTGTAGCTCACATACACATAATATACATTGCATATATTACTGCTATATTATATACACATACATAAGCGCTTCGATCGGATTGAGTTCCTCTAGAGCGCTATACAAGGACTTAGTAACATAACATAACATACAGACTAGATACACCTACATGCATTCATCAAAACATATAACTATATCCACATACGTATACAGCAGCAGTCAAAAGTTGTTGTTTTTTATTGCATTGTACTTATTTTGAGCTAAAAATTTTTTTTTCTTTTAATCTTTATTAAAAATATGGAATCATTTTTTGTGTTTAGAGCTGAGATGCTGTACTAGCTGCCTGTGGATTTTTGTCTTTTCCGTCATCTGGGGAGAAGACGAATCCTTATCTCTGCTCTCTCACATTATAAACAATCTTTAAAGCTCAATCCTTATCTTACTGATAAGAATGTGGCTTAAATAAGTGTTTATAACCTCTTAGTAGTTTAGAGATAAGGGTTGTTAGATGACCGTCAAAAAGTGAAAGCGCCAGTCACAAAGTTAGAAAAACAGTTAACCCTTTGTGACAGAATGGCTCAATATTTTAATAAAGGCCACTTGAAAATATGATTTTAGGCCACTTTTACACTAACGTTAATATTTTCCGTTATTGAGATCCGTCATAGGGTCTCAATACCGGGAAAAAATGCTTCTGTTTTGTTCCCATTCATTGTTAATGGGGACAAAACGTAACTGAACAGAACGGAATGCTCCAAAATGCATTCTGTTCCGTTTTCATACCAGAGAGCAAACCACAGCATGCTGCGGTTTGCCCTCCATCCTGGGATGGGAAGCAAGATGTGCAGTAAGCCCGATTGGCTTATGCACACTGACGCTATAATATGCAATGACTGGGTCAGGTGTAAATGATAGTTAAGAGTTTTTGTTTGCTACGCCAATTGCAGCGTGCGCAGGCTACAGTCTCAGGGCCCTTTAAGGTGTTGCAACTCATGTACCAGGCTAGGAATCCCAGAGTGGTATAATGTCTCTGTATGGGAGTGGGTAAAGTGTCAACGGTGTCTCCTACCTGGGTACGGCTGGACTCCTGGATCCTGGCTCACTTGCAATAATATGAGTGTTGCTAGTAGGAGTAACTGAGGGATTTGGTAGCAATAATTGAGATCCAGACTTGGAATATAATTCAAACTTGCCTTTACTCTGGTGCAGTAGTAATCCATATGAGGTACAGCAATAGTCTTTGATCCCAGCAGGTATTGGCAATGTTTGGCAGGAATCTGTCTTCTGCCTCTATCATGTGCCTGGAGAATATGGCAGGAATTACTATCTTCTGCTGTATATGGGACTGACTAGCTGAGGAGGAATTTGGCTTCTCCTGGTCTCTGGACGGTACTCACAGTTAGCTCACAGGGTATGGTTTTTCCTGGAGTTCTGGAGGTGGCTGCTTGCTTTTTACCAGCTGAGGCTGAAGGCTCAGATTGGGAATGGTGATCTTTGGTCTCAGCCGAGACACGATCCTGGGTTGGGATCCCTAGAACTGGGAGCTCCTACAAGCACAGCCTTCCACTAGCCGGGGTGGCTGGCACTCTAACACTAACTTCCTTCCCTCCCCATGAGGCAGGACATGGGCGAGCCCACTCTGCTCAAAGAGGGGGGAGCTAAACTGGAATGTACCAGTCTAGATATGCTAAACTGTTACTAAGGCCCTGCTAAACACATTGCTGCCATCTGCTGGTGAACATAAAAATTACAGCAAATACATTTAACAAGGGTAAGGCCTCATGCACAAGACCGTTGTGTGCATCCGTGGCCGTTTTGCTGTTCTCCGTTTTTTTTCGTGGACTCATTGACTTTCAATGGGTTCGTGGAAAAATCGGAAAATGCACCGTTTTGCAGCTGCATCCGTGATCCGTGTATCCTGTCCGTCAAAAAAATATGACCTGTCCTATTTTTTTGACGGACAACGGTTCACGGACCCATTCAAGTCAATCCGTGGCCGTAGGTTACTTTCATACAGACGGATCCGAAGATCCGTCTGCATAAAAGCTTTTTCAGATCTAAGTTTTCACTTCGTGAAAACTCATATCCGACAGTATATTCTAACACAGAGGAGTTCCCATGGTGATGGGGACGCTTCTAGTTAGAATACACTACAAACTGTGTACAAGACTGCCCCCTGCTGCCTGGCAGCACCCGATCTCTTACCGGGGGCCGTGAGCTGCACAATTAACCCCTCAGGTGCTGCACCTGAAGGGGTTAATTGTGCGTATCATAGCCCCCTGTAAGAGATCCGGGGCTGCCAGGCAGCCGGGGGCAGACCCCCTCTCTCCCCAGTTTAAATTTCATTGGTGGCCAGTGCTGCCCCCTTTCCTCCCTCTATTGTAATAATTTGTTGGTGGCACAGTGTGCGCCCCCCCCCACCCCCCCTCCTCCCTCTATTGTAATAATTTGTTGGTGGCACAGCGTGCGCCCCCCCCGTACCCCCCTTCCTCCCTCTATTGTAATAATTCGTTGGTGGCACAGTGTGTGCCCCCCCCCGGCCCCCCCTTCCTCCCTCTATTGTAATAATTTGTTGGTGGCACAGTGTGCGCCCCCCATCGGCCCCCCTCCCTCTATAGCATTAACAACATTGGTGGCCAGTGTGCGGCCTCCTCTCTCCCCCACCCCCCCCGATCATTGGTGGCAGCGGAGTTCCGATCGGAGTCCCAGTTTAATCGCTGGGGCTCCGATCGGTAACCATGGCAACCAGGACGCTACTGCAGTCCTGGTTGCCATGGTTACTTAGCAATAGTACAATAGTAGAAGCATCATACTTACCTGCTGGCTGCTGCGATGTCTGTGTCCGGCCGGGAGCTCCACCTGCTGGTAAGTGACAGGTCTGTGCGGAGCATTGCTAAATGAACTGTCACTTACCAGTAGGAGGAGCTCCCGGCCGGACACAGACATCGCAGCAGCCAGCAGGTAAGTATGATGCTTCTACTATTGTACTATTGCTAAGTAACCATGGCAACCAGGGCTGCAGTAGCGTCCTCGTTACAATGGTTACCGATCGGAGCCCCAGCGATTAAACTGGGACTCTGATCGGAACTCCGCTGCCACCAATGATCTGGGGGGGGGGGCGGGGGAGGCCGCACACTGGCCACCAATGTTGTTAATGCTATAGAGGGAGGGGGGGGCCGGGGGGGCGCACACTGTGCCACCAACTAATTATTACAATAGAGGGAGGAAGGGGGGGGGCGGGTGGTCCGGGGGGGCACACACTGTGCCACCAACGAATTATTACAATAGAGGGAGGAAGGGGGGGCTGGGGGGGGGCGCACACTGTGCCACCAATGAATTATTACAATAGAGGGAGGAAGGGGGGGGCGGGGGGCCGCCACTGTGCCACCAACCTATTATTACAATAGAGGGAGGGAGGGGGGCGGGGGGGGCACACACTGTGCCACCAACAAATTATTACAATAGAGGGAGGAAGGGGGGAGCGGGGGGGCGCACACTGTGCCACCAACAAATTATTACAATAGAGGGAGGAAGGGGGGTGCGGGGGGCCGCACACTGTGCCACCAACCTATTATTACAATAGAGGGAGGAAGGGGGGGGCCGCACTGGCCACCAATGATATTCAAACTGGGGATGGGGGTCTGCCCCCTGCTGCCTGGCAGCCCTGATCTCTTACAGGGGGATATGATAGTACAATTAACCCCTTCAGGTGCGGCACCTGAGGGGTTAATTGTGCTGATCACGGCCCCCTGTAAGAGATCGGGTGCTGCCAGGCAGCAGGGGGCAGTCATGTACACAGTTTGTAGTATATTCTAACTAGAAGCGTCCCCATCACCATGGGAATGCCTCTGTGTTAGAATATACTGTCGGAAATGAGTTTTCACGATCTAACTCATATCCGACAGTATATTCTAACATAGAGGCGTTCCCATGGTGATGGGGAAGCTTCAAGTTAAAATATACCATCAGATTGGAGAAAACTCCGATCCGATGGTATAAAAGGGACTCTTGACTTTACATTGAAAGTCAATGGGGACGGATCCGTTTGCAATTGCACCATATTGTGTCAACGTCAATATGACTTGCATTGTAATTCAATGTCCCATTGACTTGCATTGTAATTCAGGACGGATCCGTTTGGCTCCGCACAGCCAGGCGGACACCAAAACGACTTTTTTTTCATGTCCGTGGATTCTCCAAAAATCAAGGAAGACCCACGGACGAAAAAACGGTCCCGGATCACGGACCTACGGACCCCGTTTTTGCGGACCGTGAAAAAATACTGTCGTGTGCATGAGGCCTTAGATTGCACATTTGTGAGATTACACAGGGTGACAGTGCAGATACACTTAACAGGTTGTAGCGGGGTAAAGGAGTTTTGTAACATAACTCTGGGATCCGTCATGTCCCACAATGCAAGTCAATGAGTACGGATCAGTTTTCTCTGACACAATCTGACACAATAGAAGACATATCCGTCCTTCGTTGACTTTCGATGGAGTTTATGACGGATCCGTCTTGGCTATGTTAAAGATATTTCAGATCCGTTCATAATGGATGCAGATAGTTGTATTATCAGTAACGGAAGCGTTTTTTTGCTGGATCTGGCAGCCTTTGCCGAAAATGAGTAGAATATAATCCAAAAACAAAAATTGCCTCCAAATGTTTAAATAGTCTTTAAATACATCTTTTATCGCTCATGTTTTTTTTTTTTTTTCTTTTTCTTTATTTTCTACATTGTAGATTCAAATCCAGAAAGGATTAGGGATGATATATGGAATTAAGCATTAAACTAATTTTTTTTAAATAAAAAGAGAGTATATTTTATATTATATATTTTAGATTCTTCAGAGTACCTCTCCTCCTTTTGATTTGATGACAGCTTTGCCCACTCTTGGCATTCGCTCATTCAGCTTTATTAGTTAATCACTTGGAATGTTTTTCCAACAATCTTGAGTTTCCAGAGGTGTTGAGCACTTTTTGTCTACGTTTCCTTCACTCTGGGGTTCAAATCATCCTAAACCATGGCAATTAGTTTACGCTTGGGTGATTATGGAAGCCATGTCATCGGAAGCAGCACTCCATCACTTTACTTGGTCAAATAACCTTTACATAGCTTGGATGTGTGTTTATGATCATTGTCCCATTAAAGAACAAATTATGGTCCCACTATGTACAAACTCGATGGGATGGCATGTTGATTCAGAATGCTGCGATAGCCATGCTAGTTAAGTGTACTTTGAATTAATCATCAACAATATCACCTGCAAAGCACGCTCACACCTTCTCCTCGATGTTTCACTGTAGAAATCACACGTAAAAAACATTTTCTCACCTTTTCTACGCTTCTCAAAGACATGGCAGTTGCAACCAAAATGTCAAATTTTGACTCATCAGACTAAAATATTAATTTTCACTGGTCTAATGTCTAAAATCACTAACGGTTTATCCCACAACTAATGTAAAAAATTTAAATCAGACATCATATAGTACATGGCAACCTCTTTTTAACAAAGCTAGAACCAGCCCTGTACCTCACATGGATCCAGAGATCTCCCCATTCATTGCTCTGCTAGATTTATATCAGGCCAACAGCTCAAGGGGCGTGTCTATTCTGCTGAAGCTAAGGGGCGTGTCTCTGCTCTCCCTATCACAGCTCATGAGGCAGTTGAAGGATGGAACTGAGCATGTGTGTCCTTCTCAGTGAGCAGGTCAAAGGAAAAAAAACTAATTGCAGGTTGCTCTATACAGACACATTTTATTGAATAACTCAGGGGCTATGCAGCATTTGCAATTGAATGCAATTACAAAACTATTCAGATGCAGGGGCTGGTTTGAAAACTGTAGAATATTTTTTTGGGTGGGACAACCCATTTAATGTAACCATGCTGATGTAACTTCAGAACTATTAGCAATCACTGTTCCCAAATCCTAACAATGGCTCTTGGTACTTCATACGTGTATACCCCAGGACTTATAATTGGGGTGAATTGAGCAATAAGCGGGTATTCCCAAACATTTATTAAGCATAAAGATACTTAAACAAACTCCTTGGTAGATGATAGAAACCACATGCTGAGTGTCATTTGGATATATAGATCCAGGGTTCCATAAAATCTATTTAAAAGACATTCCCATTTACCATGTCTGCAAAAAGGAACAAAGCTAAAACCAGCCACGTACTAGACATAAATCCAGAGATCTCCAAATTCATTGCTCCAGTTTCTCTGCTAGATTATCTTCAGCATGAAAGCTCAGCGGGTGTGTTTTTCTGTTGCAGGTCATTTCCTGTCACTACCATAGTGTCACTCACTTACCTGTCTGCGCTCCCATGTTAAGTTAGGGCCGCAATATGCAAGCAACACTGGAATGGCTCTGTTGTTATGGGAACCAGCCCAAGGCTGCTTGACCTATCATGACCTATCATGGTTCTGTGCTGGTGTCACATGCTTCCTGAGGTGGACAATTTAGACAGGCAGCCACTGTCCTGTGATTGGTTTTCTAAGCCCATTAACTAGCTATTTGTTTGGTACTCTGGATCACGGACCTTTGTCTGTTTCTTTGACTTTACAGCTGATTTTTGCCTCTGACGCGAACTCCAGGTATTTGACTCTGCTAGTTTAAGACCTCGCCGCTGGCTGCTGACTTTGTGTTTGAGGAAAAACTAACAAAAATTAGGAAAAGAAAAAACAGCAGGTGACACTATACAGATACATTTTATTGAAGAGCTCAATGACTATATGCAATGAGCAGGACCGTGGTACGGTTACATTGACGCCAGATTATGCAGGGGGTTAGGATAGAGGTATAATAGTCTATTGTTTGTTCGTGACACCAATTGCAGAGTGCACAGGGTACTGTCACAGGGCCCTTCAAAGATGTTATAACGTACATCCCAGGTTAGGAATGCCAGAGTGGTGTAATGTCTTTGTATGGTGGTGATAATGGTGTCAACGGTGTCTCATACCTGGGTACGGCTGGACTCCTGGTTCCTGGCTCACTTGCAATAAATTGTGTGGTGCTAGTAGGAGTAATAGAGGAATTTTGCAGCAGTAATTGAGATCCAGACCTTTGGTAAAGTTCAAACTTGTCTTTACTGATTGTAACTTTCATCCAAGCAAGATACAGCTTTAGTCTTAGGTCCCAGCAGGTATTGGCAATGGTTTGCAGGAATTTATCTTCTGCTCTATCATGTAACTGGAGCTTGCAGGAAAGGATGTCTGCTTTGTTAGCTCTATACGGTGGCAGGAATTTGGCTTCTGCACTGTCTATCTTCTGTTGTATGGGGACTGACTAGCTGAGAAGGAATATGGCTTCTCCTGCGTCTCTGGACTTTACTCACAGCTATCTTCACAGGGTATGCTTTCTTCCTGGAACTCTGGAGTTGTCTGCTTGCTTCTTCCAGCTGAGGCTGAAGGGCTCAGCCTGGGGATGATGATCAATGTCTCAGCCGAGACAAGATCCTGGCTTGATTCCCCATATCAGGGAGCTCCTAACATGCACACCCTACCCCTATCAGGGGGTGGGCTACACTAACTCTAACTTCCTTTCCTCCCCATGCTGCAGGATGTGGGCACATCCCACTCTGCTCACAGAGGGGGGAGCTAAACTGGAATGAACTATTCCAGATTAGAAACTAAACCTAAGTCCTTGCTAACACATTGCTGCCACCTGCTGGTGAACATGGAAATTACAGCAACTTACAATTAACAAGGTTTATAATGCACAGTTGTGAGGATATAATGTAAAATTACATTAGATGACAATGTAAAGGCTCTTAACAGATTGTAGCGGGTGAAAAGAGCTTTTTAACACAACTCTAGGGTGTTACATTCCCCCTTACTTTGAGTTAATCAGCCCTCGGCTTATGCTTAGGAGGAGAGGAACTAGCTCTGTGGTACCCAAATAAAATACAAAGTGCTGCATGTATTACACATAAGACATACAAAGACTAACATAACGGCTGCCCTGAGGTTCCTGCCTGCATGAGTAGGGTGTCCTAAGTATCAGTTTCCCTCTCGGTATAACCAGTGAACTAAAGGTCTACACTAAGCAATCACTACTGACTAACTATGTAGTGTTCTGAGATTTGTAAACACCAAAGAACGTTACATAACCAGTAAAGTGGCAATTAAATTAGTGCAAAAACATTATGCAAATATCAGTGCAATCAATATTATCATAATACGCTCAAATAAGGCTTGAGTCCTTTTTCTTGAAGTGCTTGACTGTGGACAGGAATAATAAGTCCATGAGCCACTTGTATTCCTCTGAAACAGGTACAAGTCAATTGTAATCCACAGGAACACTAAAGTTAATTATAATCCATTAAGCGGTATAAAATGTCATAAAAACACAAAAAAGCTGCATATTTAGAACCGTAGTTCATGAGGCTATCAAGTAACCTGAAAAAGGGGATAAAACAATGTGAACACTTTGGCACAACCTGGGATGTGAAAGGTTGTTGAAGGTGAAGATGGGGTTAAATGATGATGAGGGGAGTCCTTACTGCACATGACCATCAGGGTGAAGACAAAATAGGGCAACCTGTAAAAGAAAACATTAAAACAATGCCAACGGGTCCTCACCCGTCAAGAACAGTCCATAACGTGGCTCCCATTAGTCCTTTATTTTTGAAAAGGAGCATTTTTAGAGAAGGACGTCCAGGTCCTCCTAGCTACTTTAGCTACTGAAGTGCATTAGAGGGCGTTCTTGCTTTTGATAGCTAAGAGTTGCATCAGTAGTGGTACGCCACTGCCCTCTGGTGGTGTTCTTAGGTGGTGGCTGTGCAGTCAGCCTGGTGAATGCAGCTGTGATATGCTGTGTCCGTTATGAAGGGAGTCCTCTCCAGCATAACGCAAACAGGACGGTCCGGTTTTGCAGCCCATAGACTTCTATTATGACGGAATGAATAACGGAATACCTCTAAAGGCATTCCGTTATGCATTTCATCATAGAATTGCGTTATGGTTAGTGGTAACGGAATCAATAACGCAATTCACCTTTAACCAACAAACGAAGTGTGAACGAATTTCATAAGTGGAAATTTCGCTCATCTCTAGTTTTGGGCATTTATTATAGTCTCACATTATTGCTGTATAATCATTGATTTACTTATCTTTTATAATCTTTGAACTATCATAATTAAATATAAGGTCTAAAGGGCGAGTTCAATATGGGAGTAATGCATAATTGCCGTTCCATTATAGAAGTGTATTGCATAATCACTATATAAATAAATCGTATTACAGAGGAACATACATAAATAGTGAATACTAAAAATAAATACTATTTCCTTTTTATTTTTATACTTTTTTTCTATCAGAAATTTTCTTGTTTTATTTATCATGTGGTATCCGAATAAATTTATTGATGTAATCAATGTGTAAATTGAAAGTACCATACGATATTACTGTTTTAATAAATGACAGTTATTATTTTGTATATAATTTTTTGTACATATATCACATGGGTTATTCCATTGTATTTGGAACACAATTAATGGTAGCAAGACATCACTTTCAGTACTTGGAACGCAACTTTCAGAATTTGACATGCAACTTGGAAAGCATGGGTTTATTTGGGCATGCGCTGTTCACATATGGGAATGACATTCCATCACTTACTCTGGATGTCAGTTACTTGCACTTTTAGGCTACATTTAGGCTAAAAATTGACATGTGAAAGTTTTTTTTTTTTTTTTTTAAATGTCTATCACACATCCCTTTTAAGAACAATGGTAGTCTATGGGGTTATTCACGTAGCACTTTTTTTCACGGCCAGTGAATAACAAACGTCAAAAAGTAGAACATGTTCTATTTCATAATTTTCCACTGACAGTCCCCACACAATGAAAGGTGATCATTTTTAACATTTGCTTCTCAGAAAGGCATCAGTGAAAAAAGTCTGTTAACAATGGACCATTTATATATGCCATTTAGGCTACAGTTTTTAATAGGAGACCTCTGAGGAAGCCAGCATTATTTGGCAATATGCATGGGGCTGGATACTGTAGGTGTGCATCCCTTGTCTGGACATTTCACGCAACGTGATGGGTATATTTTCTGATGTTTGATATTGGATGTCATGTTTCATTGCATTATTAACATATATATGGCTATTGTAAATGTCTGGATTTATGGTTGTTCTGATTGTTGAACCAGAAGTACACTTTTATGTAGGGGAGGATTCTAGTCCCTCATAGGGTTTTACATTGTATACAATATTTTAACTATAATTTTGGATCCTGGATGTTTGATTTTGTCTATATAGTCCTTATCTTTGTTTTGCTATATGTCTCTGAAGACTTTTACACACAGTCAGTTTAGATTCTTTATTTTTACATCATCTCCCTGGTGCCCCAACATTACCATTAGAGATTGTCAAACCTTTAAGATTCACCTCGAAATGTCTCAGATAGAGATGAGCGAATTGAAGCTGACAAAGTGGAATTCGTTACGAATTTCAGGATAAATTCGATTTGCAACGAATGCGAATTTCCTTGCGCTTCTTAATAACGAATCAAATTTTTCCTAAATTGGCTGCTGCACGTGTGAGGACATGGAGAAATTAAGTCTGGGAAGGCGGGATCACCCATACTGCCATGCATTCAGCCAATCAGCAGCCAGCCCTGTAATGTCACAGCCCTATAAATACGGCAGCCATCTTAGATTCTGCGTACTTACTGCAGGGAGAGACGTGTCTGCAGGCGCTAAGGACAGTGATAGAAAAATCGTCATTCTACTAAAAAAATAAATATATTTTTTACAAGTACAGGGAAATATTATTTAAGGTGTATGGAAAGGATAGGAAGGAATAATTCTACTGCATTTCTTTTGAACAGGGTTCATTCGGGGAGGTGACGACCTGGGTAATAGGAACATTCCTATTAGACCTTGTAGCACTGACTGGGCACGCAAATTTCCATTATACCGTACAGCTCTGTAATTCCAACAAACCGTTCTTATTAGGGTGCAAGTGCTGTTTGATACAGGCATTAAACAGGGGTTATTGCAAGGAAATATTTATATGTCATATTTGCCATTGTCTGTAGTACAGGCTTTTGTGTGGTGTTTTATCAGAAAAATAAAAAATATATTTGCCGTTATTGCTTGTAAAGCCTTTTGTGACGTGTATTAGTGCAAAAAGAAAAAAATACATTTACCGCTCTGTGGTACACTTATCTGTAATAAAGGCTTTGGTGGGGTGTTTTAGCGCAAAAAGAAAACATGTATTTGCTGCTCAGCAGTGTAGTTATTTCTTGTAAAGCCTTTTGTGATGTGTGTTAGTGCAAAAAGAAAAAAATACATTTACTGCGGTCCACTTATCTGTAGCAAAGGCTTTGTTGGGGTGTTTTAGAAGAAAAAGAAACAATATATTTGATGCTCAGCATTGTAGTTATTTCTTGTAAAGTCTTTTGTGAAGTGTATTAGTGAAAAAAATATATACATTTACCGCTCTGCGGTTGTAATGACCGGCAACACGCACAGGGAGGAAAACAGGGAAAGCCCTGCCCAAGGGAGAGGGAAAGGTGGTGACCCCTAACTCACCTTGCAGCTGGCACCTGCCTGCCCTGACGTCCCTAGACGGGTTCCTCACCCGTGCGGCGATCACGTGCCTAAACCCTGGCTTTCCCTGAAATGAGCCCTAGATAATGAACGGGCCGGTGGGATCGCTAGTCCTCACCACTGCACTAAGAGGGAAACACCAGGGAGAGGACAGACAAACACAGACAAACACAAACACCCAGGTGGACGGCAACAATTGTCCACAAAGGTCCAACAGGGATCCGGAGGGTAGCGTTCTAAGGCAACACTCAGAGAACGCAGCAACACAGCTCCAGTGGGTCAGAATAGATGTCCAGGCAGGAAGCTCTATATCTGGCAACCAGAGAAGTGTGAGAGGGGAATATAAGGAGGATTGGGAGTGCTGGACAAGGAACAGCTGAGAGAAGGAGCTACGGATCCCTGAGTGAGCCAAAAGGGTTTGTAAAGCAAACCCAGAAAGCTACAATAAGGAAACTTCCCTATCTGACATAGAGCGTGCAGCCAACCGCTGCGACCTCCTGACTCCGGGTACAACGGAGTCAGGCGTGGCTCTTGACACCCTCGTGACAGTACCCCCCTCTCTACGAGGGGCCTCCGGACACTCAGGACCAGGTCTCTCAGGATGAGAGGCATGAAAAATCCGGACTAGCCTGTCGGCGTTTACCTCAGACGCAGGAACCCACATTCTTTCCTCGGGACCGTAACCTCTCCAGTGCACCAGATATTGGAGAGAGCGGCGGACCCGACGAGAATTAACAATTTTGGATATCTGAAATTCCAAACTACCATCCACGACAACAGGAGGGGGTGGCAGCGGTGACGGTTCTAGAGGTGGAACATATTTTTTGAGTAATGACTTATGAAAGACATTATGGATTTTAAAAGTCTGAGGTAACTCTAGGCGAAAAGCCACGGGGTTGATGATGGCTACAATCTTGTAAGGACCAATAAACCTAGGACCCAGTTTCCAAGAGGGAACCTTCAACTTGATATTCCTAGTAGACAACCACACATAGTCATTCACTCCTAGGTCCGGACCTGGCGACCGTCTCTTATCAGCCATGCATTTGTATTTACCTCCCATATTTTTCAAGTTAGCTTGCACCTTCTGCCATACTGATGAAAGAGATGACGAAAACCGTTCCTCTTCGGGAACCCCAGAAGACCCCCCCTCTTTGAAAGTACAGAATTGGGGATGAAAACCATATGCACCAAGAAAAGGTGACTTGCCAGTGGATTCCTGACGGCGATTATTTATGGCAAACTCAGCTAACGGTAAATATGACGACCACAACTCTTGGTTTTCAGACACAAAACATCTTAGATATGTCTCCAGGTTTTGGTTGGTACGCTCAGTCTGTCCATTCGACTGAGGATGGAAAGCTGAGGAAAAGGACAAGTGAACCCCCAAACGGGAACAAAAAGCTTTCCAAAATTTAGAAATAAACTGGGTTCCCCGATCCGAAACAACATCGGAGGGGACCCCGTGAAGCTTCACGATCTCACTGACGAACACCTGAGCAAGAGTTTTAGCATTAGGTAGTGCGGGTAACGCAATAAAGTGTGCCATTTTGCTAAACCTGTCCACTACTACCAAAATCACTGTTTTACCTGCAGACAAAGGTAAGTCAGTGATAAAATCCATAGACAGATGTGTCCATGGTCTATTGGGAATGACGAGTGGTAATAGAGACCCTGCAGGACGTGTATGTGAAACTTTTGCGCGCGCACAGGTAGAACAAGAAGACACAAAATCCAATACATCCTGACGCAACCTTGGCCACCAAAAACGACGAGACAATAGCTCTAAGGTTGCTTTACTACCCGGGTGCCCAGCAAGTGCCGAATTATGATGTTCCTTTAATAATTCGAGACGTAGGTTCAACGGTACAAACAATTTCTCTGAGGGGCAAGAGACCGGGGCGTCCCCCTGGGCCTCTAACACCTTCCCCTCCAAAGCAGAGTGTACCGCAGAGACAACTACTCCTCTTTGTAGAATGGGTACCGGATCACTCACATTACCCCCTCCAGGGAAACAACGAGATAGTGCATCAGCCTTGGTATTCTTTACCCCAGGACGATAGGTAATCACAAAGTTAAACCTGGTAAAAAATAGCGACCACCTAGCCTGTCTAGGGGTGAGATGCTTAGCTGATTCGAGGTACAGCAGATTCTTGTGGTCCGTAAACACAGTGACGGGGTGGACTGCCCCCTCTAAAAAGTGACGCCACTCCTCAAACGCAAGTTTAATAGCTAACAGTTCCCTATTGCCAATATCGTAGTTCTGTTCTGCTGCAGATAGTTTTTTAGAAAAGAAAGCACAAGGACGCCATTTGCCAGGAGACGGACCCTGAGACAGCACAGCCCCCACTCCCACCTCTGATGCATCGACTTCAAGAATAAAAGGCTGAGAGACATCAGGTTGGACTAGTACAGGTGCTGAGGTAAACCTCTCTTTTAGAGAGGAAAAAGCAACTTTAGCGGCGTCAGACCATTTAGAAAAATCAGTCCCCTTCCTAGTCATGTCAGTAAGGGGTTTTACGATCACCGAATAATTTTTAATGAATTTCCTATAGAAATTCGCGAAGCCCAAGAACCGTTGTAGTGCTTTGAGGTTCTCAGGAAGATCCCAATCCAAAATTGCCTGGACCTTCCTAGGATCCATACGGAAACCTGACGCAGATAAATAATAACCTAGGAATTGTATCTCCTGAACGGCAAAAACACATTTTTCAATTTTAGCATATAATTCATTCGTCCGTAGGACCTGTAGTACTTGTCTGACACGCTCCTCATGTGTTTTCAGATCAGACGAATAAATTAAGATATCATCTAGGTATATTACCACAAACCTGCCGATTAGATGACTAAAAATGTCATTAACGAAATGTTGAAAGACGGCAGGAGCGTTTTCCACTCATCCCCCTCTTTAATACGAATCAGATTGTAGGCCCCCCTAAGATCGAGTTTGGAGAACCACCTAGCACCCGCAATCTGGTTAAACAGGTCAGGAATGAGAGGAAGAGGGTATGGGTCTCGGATGGTTATCCGATTTAATTCACGAAAATCTAGGCAAGGACGCAGGCCCCCATCTTTCTTTAAAAAAAGAAAAACCCTGCAGCCACGGGTGAAGAAAAGGGTCTGATGTGTCCCTTAGCCAAACTCTCGGAGATATAATCCTTCATGGCTTGTCTCTCTGGACCTGAAAGATTATATAACCTGGTCTTGGGTAATTTTGCGCCGGGAATAAGGTTAACCGGGCAATCATAAGGACGATGAGGTGGTAACTTCTGACAACCCTTTTCAGAAAAAACGTCCTCAAAGTCCGAAACAAATGTAGGTAGGGTAGTTATGGAGGCGACTAAGCAATTGCTATTTAAGCAATTTTCTCTGCACGGCTCACTCCACTCCAATATCTCCCTGGCCTGCCAATCCACCACTGGATTGTGCGCTACCAACCAGGGAAGGCCCAGCACCACCGGAGTGGGAAGCCCCTCCAGAACATAACATGAGAGCATCTCGTTATGGTGGTCCCCTACCCGAAGGTGTAAATTATGAACGATGTGGGTGAGGTTTCTCTGAGACAGAGGAGCAGAATCAATAGCAAATATGGGAATAGGTCTCTGTAACGTACAGAGAGACAAACCCATAGTGCGGGCAAAATGGGATTCTATCAAATTTACCCCTGCTCCACTGTCTAGAAAGAAAGAAACAGTCTCTGTCTTATCACCAAAAACAATAACCGCAGGCAACACAAATTGCGATGTACGTATGGAGGAAACGTATACCCCCCGGCTGACATCCTCCACACAGCCTGGGGTTAGTAGTTTTCCGACGTTTTTTTTGTTTCTGAGGAAAGAAGGACAGACGTTAATGAAATGACCCCTCTCCCCACAAAAAAAACAACCCCCACGCCTACGGCGAATCTCAGGAGGACGGACCTGACGAGTAGTTCCTCCTAGCTGCATAGGCTCGTCTAAGTCCGTACAGACTAACTGCTGCTTGGGAGGGGTTACCAATGGCTCCGGTTTTTTCAACCTGTCCCTAAGGCGTCTATCTATACGGATAGAAAGGGACATAACTGCATCAAGGGAAAAGGGGGTCTCATACAATGCAAGCGCATCCTTAACCCTTTCGGATAACCCAGAGCAGAACTGACTCCTGAGAGCCGGGTCGTTCCATTGGGTATCCGTAGCCCACCTACGGAAGTCAGAGCAATACTCCTCTACCGGCCGCTCTCCTTGTAGGAGTCTCCGTAATTTTGATTCAGCCAGTGCGACTCGGTCAGGGTCGTCATATATGAGACCCAAGGCCCCGAAAAACTCATCCACTGACCGAAGAGCCTGGGAATCAGTAGGTAAAGAGAACGCCCAGGACTGCGGGTCCCCCTGCAGCAGGGAAATAACAACACCCACCCGCTGTTCTTCATTACCAGAGGAGTAAGGACGCAGTTTAAAGTATAGTTTACAGGCCTCACGGAACGTCAAAAACTTGTCCCTTCCCCCAGAAAATCTGTCAGGGAGAGGGACCTTGGGTTCCGCAACAACCTGGTTACCAGTAGCAACCGCTGGGCTTGCGGTCTGTTGTAATTGCTGCTGTTGCTGGAGGACCGACGCCTTCAATCCTGCCACCTCCAAAGACAGGCCATGAAATTGTTCGGACAGAGCAGCAATTGGATCCATACTGGATTCTAAGTAGGTAAAAAAAATATATTTTTTTTTTTTTTTACCTACACAAAAATAAGGGCCAGATATAATGTAATGATCGGCAACACGCACAGGGAGGAAAACAGGGAAAGCCCTGCCCAAGGGAGAGGGAAAGGTGGTGACCCCTAACTCACCTTGCAGCTGGCACCTGCCTGCCCTGACGTCCCTAGACGGGTTCCTCACCCGTGCGGCGATCACGTGCCTAAACCCTGGCTTTCCCTGAAATGAGCCCTAGATAATGAACGGGCCGGTGGGATCGCTAGTCCTCACCACTGCACTAAGAGGGAAACACCAGGGAGAGGACAGACAAACACAGACAAACACAAACACCCAGGTGGACGGCAACAATTGTCCACAAAGGTCCAACAGGGATCCGGAGGGTAGCGTTCTAAGGCAACACTCAGAGAACGCAGCAACACAGCTCCAGTGGGTCAGAATAGATGTCCAGTCAGGAAGCTCTATATCTGGCAACCAGAGAAGTGTGAGAGGGGAATATAAGGAGGATTGGGAGTGCTGGACAAGGAACAGCTGAGAGAAGGAGCTACGGATCCCTGAGTGAGCCAAAAGGGTTTGTAAAGCAAACCCAGAAAGCTACAATAAGGAAACTTCCCTATCTGACATAGAGCGTGCAGCCAACCACTGCGACCTCCTGACTCCGGGTACAACGGAGTCAGGCGTGGCTCTTGACACCCTCGTGACAGCGGTGCTGTAGTAAAGGCTTTGGTGGGGTATTCTATTTGCCACTCAGTGGTGTAGTTATTTCTTGTAAAGCCTTTTGTGACGTGTATCAGCCCAAGAAGAAAAAATATATATTTACCATTCAGAGGTGCAGTTATCTGTAGTAAAGGCAGAATAAGGGGCCGTGGCAGCAGGGATCACTTTGAGAGGCCTGAGCCTCAGCTAGCGGTCGTGTCATGACCAGCAACCCAGCCGTTCTTGAGTGGTTGATTCGATCTTCGACTTTGTCGCAAGTGATATTAGACACCCCCAGCCAAGAGTCAGTGGGTTTGTCATACACAACCCTTAGTTGGAAAGGCCCAGGGACAGGCTCTGCACTCTCACCTGTTCTCAACCTGCCTCTGTCCTTTTCTGTTACAGAGCCACAGAAGTATTGTATGCTGTAGGCTCAGCTCCACTATACAGTGAGGACAAGGTACTAGAGGACAGTCAGCAGCTACTGCCCAGCCAAGATGTGGAGGAGACATCTGCCGCTTCCTCTACTAGGTGGGCAAGTAATGATGAGGAGAGTGGTGTGGGAGCTGGTGTTGCGAGCGGTCAGGCTCCTGACCCAGAGACCGTTGAGGAGGATATCAGTGACGTGCAGACAGTACCCAATGATGGTGATGTAGCTAATCGCACTTGGGAGCCAGGTGACGAAGGGGCTTCATAATCGGAAGAAGAGGGTGGCAGCTTGCCCATGAGCCAGCAAGTCGCTGGCGCAGACGGGAGTCAGCAGGGTGGCAGCAGTGGGAAGTCAGGAGCCAAATGTGCCAGGGATAGACCACCTGCTTCACAGGAGCCTACCTAACCGAGAAGTAGCAGTACAGGGGTTCAAGGAGGCAGTGGTGGTAGCATTCAGTGCGTAGTATTGGTGGTGAAATCACCTACTTGGCCGTGTGGCAGTTTTTTATTATTCCGCCAGAGGAGGTGAACGTGGCCATATGTAGAATCTGTGGGCAGAAGGTGAAGCAAGTCCAGGGTGCGAATGTTGGCACTATGGCCTTGTGTCAACATATTCAGCGTCGCTATTCAGTGGCCTGGGAGTACCATGGCTCCGATGTGGTGGTCCAGCCTGCTGCAGCAACCGCTGCATCACCCAGTTGCATGCCCCAGTTTCAGGCAGTCAAGGCTCCACCAACTCAGCCAATGGGAACTGTATGTCATTCCCATCATCTGCTGGTCCCGATGATCCTGCTCCTCCTCCTTCTACTCCTCATCACTCATTCCGATCACTGGAGCAATTGCCAAGAGACAACAGTATGTGTGCACTCATCCAACGGCGCAAAAGCTGAATGTGCTCCTGTCCAAGTTGCTGGTGCTGAAATCCCTCCCTTTCCAAGTGGTCGACTCTACACCTTTCAGACAACTGATGGCTTCTGCCGAGTCGAGGTGGAGAGTCCCAAGCTGTCATTTATTTGCCAAAAAGGCAGTACCAAGCCTGCACACGTATATGTAGAACAGAAGGTGGGCCAGTCCTTGAGCCTGTCTGTGTCTGCCAAAGTGCACGGCAGCGCCGACATGTGGAGCTGTAACTACGGTCAATGACAGTACATGTCCTTTATGGCCCACTGGGTGAATGTGGTTGCTGCACAGCCACATCAGCAACTTGGCCAGGTGACACCGCTTCTGCGGTCAAGCGACAATGTCCGCCTCTGCCTCCTCATCTTCCACCGTGTCCTCCACATGTTCAGGGCACGGTGGTGTCACGCTGTTCTGCACCTTGTTTGCCTTGGCAAACTGAATCACACAGGGTAGGAACTGCATCATGTCCTTGAGCAAGAAATCAAATCCTGGCTTTCCCCCCAGCAACTCAAAATCGGAAACATGTTGACCGACAACAGGAAGAACATTGTGTTGGCGCTGCGTCAAGGAGGGCTGAGCCATGAGCCCTACATGGCACACTTGTTCAATCTGGTTGTCGATAATTTCCTGAAGTCTTTCACCTGTCTGCAAGTGTCACGGTACCTTCTGTGACAGAGGTTAGAAGAACGGAGAGACTGGCTGCACATGAGGTTAACTGACAGTCTTTAGATTCTCAGTGTTGTGGTTTGGTAATGACCACACCTCTTGTCAGGTGTAGCCCATGGTCATTACCTCATTCCCTACTTAGTTTTGTCTCACACTTCATACCATGCGGTTGATATTCTCTGCTTGGATTTGGAAGAGTTAGTGTGTAGACCTTACCTGTGCTCCTGCTCATCCATTTTCTATAAGATAAGTTGCACTGCTCTTTTGTATTTGGTTGCTTCCCTGTGTTTGTTGTTACTAGGTCTTAGGGAGACGCTGGGTCGTTCACCTGGGAAGGAACCAGTAGTCTCAATCCCTGCCACTACCTGGGGTCTAGGTTACGGCGTATGTGTTTTCTTACCTTCAGGGTCTATACATACTGACAGGAGTAAGGGCCAGGTTTAGGGCTTCCTAGGAGGTAACCTTTTCCCTTTCCCTAGCCTTGATGCCTAGTTCTGAGTCCCTCCCCTCCCCTGTATTCATGACAGCAAGACATCATAAAAATGGCCAGGAAACTTTGTATGCACACCACGAAGCACACCCTCCTTGAGCTGCAGCGCATAATGGCATCCCCCAACAATTCCACCCTCCATATGTTGGACCGACTATACGAACAGAGAAAGGCCATCAACGATTTCCTGATGATCCAAGTGGACAGGAGAACTCCCCTGTGTAACATCGATTTCAGCCAGTGGCAGCTCATGCGTTTGCTCAGTCCCATTGAGGATGCCACGTTATTTGTCAGTCCCCAGGACTACGGGATGAACAACTTCATTCCACAGTTTCATGTCCTGGAACAGATGCTGCTAAATATGGCTGGTCAGGAAAGTGGAGATGTGGTGCTTAGATCTCATGGCCACATAAACTCTGTTGGGGCTGAACTGGAGGAGGAGGACATTGGAGCACAAGCAATGTGTAGCAAAATGGGTGGTTTTTTAACACAGGTGATAGGAGAGGAGGAGCAGGAGCAGCAGGAGGATCAAGAGGGAGATGAGGAAGACGAGGCAGATGACGCAGGCACACCGTGGCAGTATGCAGTGGAGATGAAGGCAGGGAGTTCTTCTGAGTCACTTGCACAAATGGCCCGCTGGATGCTCAGTTGCTTGTGGTAGTAAAAGCCGAATTGTCACCATACGGCAGAGGGATGACTTCTGGCTCTCAACCCTGTTGGACCCTCGCTACCTGTCCAAAATGGGAGCCTTTTTTGCACCCGCTGAGAGGGAGGACAAACTGAACTACTATAGAGACATCCTTTGTAGCCAGTTGGCCGCTGCCTATCTGCGCCATCGTCCATCCTCTCATAGGTCTGACCAGGGGGGACTCTCTGCGATCACGTTCCATTGCCATGGCTGCTAAGAGGGGTGGGGTGGCAGGATCAGTACCAGCTCCATCAGAAGCAGCCTGAGTCTAGAGTTGCTGTTGAGTAGTGTTGAGCGCAAATATTTAAATAACGAATTTTGATCTCGAATATCGGCACTTCGAGAATTTGAGAATATTTAGAATATAGTGCTATATATTCGTAATGACAAGTAATCATGATTTTTTTCCATCTGAATCATGATTTCAGATGGAAAAAAATGATGAATATTCAAGAAAACGAATATATAGCACTATATTCAATATAGTGCTATATATGTCATGATTCCTCCCTGCTTAAGTTGCTTGTGGGACAATGACTCATTGGCCCACAAGCAAGAAGCAGGGAGGAATCGTGTTCAGATGGAAAAAAATTATGAATATTCATCATGACGAATATATAGCACTATATTCAATATAGTGCTATATATTAGTTTTTTAGAATATTCGTAATTTTTATTCCATCTGAAGTCATGATTCCTCCCTGCCTAAGTTGCTTGTGGGCCAATGACTCATTGGCCCACAAGTAAGAAGCAGGGAGGAATCGTGTTCAGATGGCAAAAATGACGAATATTCTAAAAACGAATATATAGCACTATATTCTATAGTGCTATATATTTGTTTTTGACCCATGCCTGTATTGAGCGCACAATATTCGCATATTACGCGATCATTACCTTGCCGATTTTCACATTAAAAAAAACTGAATGTAGAATATAATGAATATGCGAATATATGATGAATTCAACAAAATTCTACAAAATATTCACGAAATATCATGAATTTGAATATTGCCCTGGAAAAGCTGCCTGGCCAGTAGTGTGGCATCAGGGAGGGTGTTTAATGCGGCGGGGGCCATAGGTACCCCAAGAAGAACACACCTGTCCACTTAAAATGTGGAGAGACTGACCTTTGTCAAGATGAATAAGGCGTGGATCAGACAGGATTTCCACCCACCAATGACTGATGCATGAGACTAGATTATCCATGGTGCCACTCCAACACTTTGACAAAAGAGACTGGTTTCTTCTGGATACCTGCCTTAGATGCTATTCTGATGCTTCAACCCGCCTGATGCCACACATCTGATACCAAGTGCTCCTTATTTCACCCACCATCTTCATTGGGTACTGGTATTGCCACCCACCTCCACAATATGTCACCATTCCACTCTGTGGCCTCCTCATGCTGCTTCCACCTCCAGACTGTCATTGTGCCATTCTGTGGCCTTCTGATCCTGCCACCACCTTCAGACTCTGTCATTGTGCCACTCTGTGGATTCCTGATCCTTCCGCCACCTTCAGACTCTGTCATTGTGCCAATCTGTGGGCTCCTCCTGATGCTGCTACTGCCACCTCCACACTCTGTTATTGTTCCACTCTGTGGCCTCTTACTAATTCTGCAGCCACCTCCAGACTTTGTCCATGTGCCACTCTGTGACCTCCTCCTGATGCTGCCGCCACCTCCAGACTCTGTCATTGTGCCACTCTGTCTCCTTCTCATGCTGCCGCTACCTCCACACTATGCCACCTAGCCACTCTGTGGCCTCCTGATGCTGCCGCCACCACCACACTCTTTCATTGTGCCATTCTTAGCCTCCTGATACTGCTGCCACCTACAGACTCTGTCATTGGGCCACTCTGTGGTCTCCTCATGCTGTTCCCAACCTCCCTACTTCACGACTGGGCCACTATTTAGCCTTTTTGGCTTGGCTAATGTCATCTTTTTTTTTTACCCTTCTTATGATCTGTCAGAAGGAAGGTAAAATGAGACGCACAACTGATCCTCTCTGTGTAGAAGCTGTAAGGCCTGTTTGGTCCCATCAAAATTGGCTTATGATTTGGTAGCCAAAAGTAGGAGTGGGTACAAAACATAGAAGACATGCAACTATTCTGTTCACGTGTCATCTCTGTTTTGGATATACTCCTGTTTTTTTGTTTTTTGGGGCATTAGCAATATTGATGGATTACTGACCAAATGCTGACCGAGTGAAAGCGGATGCTCCACATACAGGATCCATTTTTTGTGGGTTATTGTTCTGACGGATCTGAGGAAGGGCTAAATAATCAGTGAAGTTGACACAAAATGCTGACACCCTCTCCACTCTGTAGGGGGGTTCTACTTGTATAAGCGTTTAATAGAACAGGGTCTGTAGACATCTATGTGGAATCAGCTGATGACGGTGTAAAAGGAGTGCACTTCTTCTTGGTGCTAATATGGAGCTGTAAGGCTGAGTTCATCCTTGAATTATTTGGTCAGTTTTGGCCTCGTGACTGCCCAAGTAAGTGAAGTGTGCAGTGATTCTAAGTGCGACACCTGTCATCTGCATGTCATATGGACTCACAGTATTATTTCACTATCAAAGCAGACTCCCTATGCATGTTACTGCAGGGCACAGTGTTCTACACCACTATAAAGGCTCTCTGCAGCCAGGAAATAGCAGTTTTTTTATGTAATTCACCGAAAATGTATTCTGATCGAAACAAATTTTTCCCCCAAAAATTTGGGGAATCTGTGAATCGAATTTTTGAAAAATTCGCTCATCTCTAGTCTCCAACTTTGTGTGTGAACATGCAACCTCACCACCTGAGATGAACTCGCTCTTTGAGTGCATACATACTAATACAGTGTCTTGGACTGTATTCAGGCGCTGCAGGTTTTTCAACTGCTATGCATAATGCATATGAATTTGTGCTGTGAAACTGTTATGGTACACTGTATCTGAAGATATAAATGTACTTTAAATGAAGTTGTTGTTGCGTCCTGTATATGGAGTGGTCTTGTGTGGATTGTTATTATTTTCTGAAACACTGTTATGCAACTATCTGCATTGTTGGATTTCTGTTAATTACAGAAAATGTCTGTCACTGACTGCAGCCATGACCCACCCCAGACAGTGATTGACTCTTACACACAAAGCCATCAGTGTCCCTCTTTGAACATCTGAAAAATTGAATGGTAGGCTTGTAGGTCTCCTGCCTGTATTGAATTCTCACATTATGATGTAATCACAAGAGGCCCCACATAGCAGGTGACACTAATGTCATCGCAACCTCCTACACCACTCTATTGCCTCATAAGCTTCAGTTCTAGTGGCTGGTGGCCTATGAGGCTGAACGGCGGGATGGGAGCCATTGGCTCCCGTGGCCCAGCAGGAGCTGACAAAGTTGTGGCCTGCAAGCCACAGATAAGTGCCTCAGGGCCATATGCGGCCCACGGGCCACATGTTTGAAACCACCTGCTTTAGAAGTTAAGGTCCCATTGTGGGACACACATTACAAATAATACATAAATTAATAAAATAAAGCAGCAATGCAAGTGAGCGCTAGGACAAGCAGCTCACCTGATGACCCAAAGAATACCGGATCCCCACAACTACGGATGCTCACTACAATGGTGAATGACAGAGCAATAGTAACTATAGCAACCCAAGGTAAATCCAGCACCCACATAGAATGCCATGTATGTAAACTCCACTATAGGGCTCAATCATAGGCCCCCGACTGTGGATATACAAATAAGTAAAGGCAAACAAAACAAATAGTGCTGGAATACCTTGGTAGTCAGCCAGTGAAGAGATCGGACCTCTGGACAGCTTTGTGAGTGTTTGCTTTGTGAGTGTTTGCTGGAAAAAGTTTTTATTAACACCATTTTGAAGCGTGTATGACTTTTTGATCACTTTTTATTCAATTTTATGGGGAAGGAGAAGTGACAAAAAGGTGAATAAGTGATTTTGATGATTTTATCCATAATGTCATTCGTTGTAAAGTGCATTATTAGTAAGTGCATTTTTTTTTCACACAGCAATGCACATGATGTTTATTTTTTAATTGTTTATTTATTTTAATTTTAATTTTGGGGAAAGGAGGGGTGATTTGACAATCAGGTATATGGATTTCAACAATGTATAATTGTCACACCTTGCCCTGTGAATGTGCGGAGATCTGTCAGACTGGCTGCACATGTCTGACTTCTTTGTTTGTTTTTATTTGGGTTTGAGCTGGATCCACCTTCCCTCAGGTGTACTGGGTTTCATTGTTATTGAGGCTATTTATCCCTCCTTCCCCCAGTGGCCTGTGCGGGTTATAGTTCTTTCCTGGGAGCTCTTGATTTGTGTTAGATCGCCAGCTCCAGATAAGTGCTCGCCTTCATTTCCCTTTGTGTGTTTTATCTAGGCCTCTAGGGAGACGCTTGCCTCCTCCTGGTTTGAAGAAGCAGGTTGCCTCTTCTCTTTTCCCTGCTGCTTAGGGTTTGCCTAGGGTATTTAGGTGTATGCACAAGGGCATGCACATGGGCACAGCAGTTTAGGGAAAGCTTTTAGGGCTCACTAGGAGGTGACCCTTTTCTCCCTAGCCTTTGGGCCTAGTCATTTGTTGTTTGTTTTCCTGTGTCTTGTTATTTCCCCGCTTACCTACCTATCGTGACATTATAACCCGCCTAAAAAACTGTCATATCCCTGCTGTTTGCGAAATGGAGGCTATGGATGCCTTGGTTGATTGCATGCAGGGATTATCGCTGGAGGTTGCTGATCTCCGCAGTTCTGTTGCAGTTCTGTTGCACGGTGTCAGACTGCTGTGGCATCTGGCGCCGTTGGAGGAAATAATTTCTACTTAGAGCCTAAAGTCACTCTCCCTGATAGGTTCTCAGGGGGTGGTGATGACTTGGTTCAGGGAGTCCTGCAGGTTGTATTTTCGTCTGCGGCCAATGTCATCTGGTGATGAGAATCAAAGAGTGAGGATCATTATATCTCTTCTCAAAGGGAACGCGCAGTCCTGGGCTTTTTCTCTGTCGACCGGTTCACCATCCCTCCGGTCAGTGGATTAATTTTTTAGAGCCTTGGGCTTGATTTATGATGACCCAGACCGGGTCTCTATGGCTAAATCTATCAGTTTGTTACAGGGAGAACGTACTGCGGAGTCGTATTGTGCAGAATTTAGAAGATGGGCAACTGACTCAGGGTGGAATGATCTTGCACTCCAGAGTCAGTTTTGTCAGGGGTTATCTAAGAGGTTGAAATATGCCCTTGCTTTTCATGAGTATCCCGATTCATTGGAGACGGCCATGTCTTTGACAGTGCGGCTTGATAAACGTCTTAGAGAAAGGTATAAGATTCCTCTCGAGCGGGGGGTCCCGTCTGTAAGTGGATCTGTCCCACCTAGTCCCTGGGGTAATATGATTTTTGAATCTGGGGCAGGAGAGGAGCCTATGCAGTTGGGCCAGGTTTCCTTTCGCTCAGGTGATAGGGATTTAAGGAAGCTGAACAAGCTATGTTGCTTCTGTGGAAAAGAAAATCATTTTGTTTGTGCATGTCCTTTTGTTAAACCTCAAAGCGGTAATGAAAAACTATGAAGGTATTCACATAAAGAGAAAAAAAGACTTCCCTGACACTTGGTAGTGTGAATGGAGAGTCTGAGCAAGCAAATATGCATTCTCCCAGCAGTACTCGTTTCCTCCTGCCTGCCATGGTGGCGCTAGACTCAGGAAATTTTGATTTTGCGGTATTTGTTGACAGTGGTGCGGGGGTAAACCTTATTGAGTTTCAGTTTCTCCAAAATATTGGTTTTAGAACTAGCATTTTAGATAAAGAGATACCAGTGTTTGCTATTGAGTCCTCCCCTCTCTCACAAAGAGTCTTAATCATATCGTTCATGACATTCTGTTAAGGGTGGGTGATTCACATGTTGAGTCCATTTCTTGTAAGGTTATGAAGGGCTTGCCTGCTCCGATGGTTCTGGGTTTATCATGGTTGATAAAGCATAACCCTACTATTGACTGGCAAACAAGACAAATCAGTAGCTGGAGTGAATTTTGTTCGGACAACTGTCTTTGTGCTTCTATCTCAGGGGTGTCAACTACGGTCCTACCTCAGTTTCTCTCTGATTTTGCGGATGTATTCTCAGAGCTACCTACCAATCTAGAATATGATTGGTTAATCTCATCCCTGGAGCTAAACTGCCAAAATCTCGACTACACAAGCTTTCCCAACCCGCAAGAGAAGCTATGTGGAAGTATATTGCAGAGAGTTTGTCAAAGGGCCTTTTTAGGCCATCTAAGTCCCCTGTGGCCGCCGGCTTCTTTTTCGTTAAAAAGAAAGATGGATCACTTAGACCGTGCTTAGATTTCCAGGAATTGAATCTCATTACGGTCCACGATCGGTATCTCCTTCCTTTGATTTTTGATCTATTTGATCAAATTGTCGGAGCCAAGGTGTTCTCCAAGTTGGATTTAAAAGGAGTTTATAATCTGATCAGAATTAAGGAAGGAGATGAGTGGAAAATGACCTTAAATACACCCGAAGGTCATTTTGAGAATCTTGTCATGCCCTTTGTTCTAACTAATGCGCCAACGGTCTTTCAGCGATTTTGTCAATTATATTTTTCATCATTTAGTGGGAAGGTTCATTGTTATTTACCTTGATGATATACTAATTTACTCACCCGATTTGGAGACCCATCAGGATCACGTGAGACAAGTTTTGTCGAGCCTTCGAGATAATAACTTGTATGCAAAATTGGAAAAATGTGTATTTGCTGTCCAGGAGCTACCGTTTTTAGGATACCTGCTTTCTGACTGGTTTTCGCATGGACCCCGAAAAGGTCCGGGCGGTACTGGAATGGGACCAGCCTGAGAATCAGAAAGCTCTGATGCAGTTTTTGGGTTTTACCAATTACTACAGAAAACTCATCTTGAATTATTCCACCATTGTAAAACCTTTGACAGATGCGACTAACAAAGGCGCCGACTTTTATGTCTGGTCGAATGAGGCATTACAGGCCTTTTCTGCTAATAAGAAATGTTTTGCGTCTGCTCCCATTCTGATGCAACCTGTGTCTCAACCGTTCATTGTGGAGGTTGATATATCAGAAGTGGGGGTCAGAGCAGTTCTGTCGCAGGATCCATCCCCTAGCAAAAGGCGTATGCGCTTTTTTCTCCAATAAACTCACGGCCGCTGAAAGAAATTATGATATAGGAGATAGAGAGTTGCTGGCCATTAAACTGGCCTTATAAGAATGGCGTCATTAGATGTAGGGGGCTACTCATCCTATTAGGGTATACAGTTGGAAGAAAAAGTATGCAAACCCTTTGGAATGATATGAATTTCTGCACAAATTGGTCATAAAATGTGATCTGATCTTCATCTAAGTCACAACAATAGATAATCACAGTCTGCTTAAACTAATAACACACAGAGAAAACAATGTGTATGACAATGAGTAATAGATAAAGTTGCTCCCACTAGCAGTTTAGAAAACAATAGAGGTAATGGGGGAGCTTAAAATTTAACTTTTACTGATATATATTTTTTAAAACAAAGCGCCACGTACAGATAAATGGTTAAATATGGCAAAAGAGATAAGGAACAGTTTTACCGTTTCGATGCAACCCTGATAAGGACCAACCGAGCACGGTAAAGGAGATGCACCACGTCTAGGCTGTTTTTTTGGTGGTCGTTGGTAGTTACAAGATGTAGAAAGTGCAGGGAACCAATATCCCTAGTGATCCCTGAGTGGGGATGGGGACATTGCTATTGTTACCCTGCCTGTCTATACAGATTCCTACCCCGCAAGGGGCGGCCCTGTCTGGATACCTTACCCTAGAATAGGGAGGTATCCCTATTGTGCCCTATAGGATAGTTCCTGATGTGTCACGTTTCAAGTGGTCTATCATCAGGGGAAATGATCCAAGATAGGTACAAAAGACAGGAAGAATATAATCAACATGAGAATATAAACAGCATAAGAAAAGGTTCACAAAAACTGAGAACTATGAAGAGACAAAACAGGGACATACAGTACCTTAGATAAGTGGATTAGGGTATAAAAGAGCTGGACTACAATGGTCCCATATGAGTGGTAGTCCCCACAAGTTGCTGGGGGGCACCACTGGGGCAGCTGAAGCAATACCTTCAGCTGCACGCCAAGTGACATATAGGGCACCATGTTTCTAGGTAAATAGCGCGCCCTGTGGCTCCCGACCGCCTCTCAAAGTCACGTTGTCCGGTCACCCGACCAAGACGTCATTCTCCATTAGCAGGAGCAGCCAGAGGGTGGAAGGCAGTGTACCAGTCAGTGAAGCGCTGCGCCTACTGGTGGAGCGTGACATCTAGGTGGGGTGACCAGACCACGTGATTCCGGGGGGTGGTCGGGAGCCACATGGCTCGCTATTCGCCTATAAACATGGCGCCCTATATGTCCCTGTTTTGTCTTTTCATAGTTCTCAGTTTTTTGTTAACCTTTTCTTATGCTGTCTATATTCTCATGTTGATTATATTCTTCTTGTAGGACTGTTTTTTGTACCTATCTTGGATCATTTCCCCTGGTGATAGATTACTTGAAACGTGACACGTCAAGAACTATCCTATAGGGCACAATAGGGATACCTCCCTATTCTAGGGTAAGGTATCCAGACAGGGCCGCCCCTTGCAGGGTAGGAACTCTGTATAGACAGGCAGGGTAACAATAGCAATGTCCCCATCCCCAATCAGGGATCTCTAGAGATATTGGTTCCCTGCGCTTTCTACATCTTATAACTACCAACGACCACACCAAAAAAACAGCTTAGACATGGTGCATCTCCTTTATCGCGCTCGGTTGGTCCTTATCAGGGTTGCGTCGGAATGGTAAGACTGTTCCTTATCTCTTATGCCATATTTAACCATTTATCTTCACGTGGCGCTTTGTTTTTAAAAAAATATATCAGTAAAAGTTACATTTTAAGCTCCCCCATTACCGCTATTGTTTTTTAATAGCACACAAAATTAAATGTTACCATGTTTTTATTGAACACACCATGTAAACGTTCACAGTGCAGGTGGAAAAAGTATGTGAACCCCTAGACTAATGACATCTCCAAGAGCTAATTGGAGTGAGGTGTCAGCCAACTAGAGTCCAATCAATGAGTTGAGATTGGAGGTGTTGGTTACAGCTGCCCTGCCCTATAAAAAACACACATCAGTTCTGGGTTTGCTTTTCACAAGAAGCATTGCCTGATGTGAATGATGCCTCGCACAATAGAGCTCTCAGAAGACCTAAGATTAAGAATTGTTGAGTTGCATAAAGCTGGAAAGGGTTATAAAAGTATCTCCAAAAGCCTTGCTGTTCATCAGTCCACGGTAAGACACATTATCTATAAATGGAGAAAGTTCAGCACTGCAAAGTCCTGTAAAGATGACTGCAAGAGCACAGCGCAGACTGCTCAATCAGGTGAAGAAGAATCCTAGAGTGTCAGCTAAAGACTTACAAAAGTTTCTGGCATATGCTAACATCCCTGTTAGCAAATCTACGATACGTAAAACACTAAACAAGAATGGATTTCATGGGAGGATACCACAGAGGAAGCCACTTCTGTACAAAAACAACATTGCTGCATGGCTACAGTTTGCACAAGAGCACCTGGATGTTCCACAGCAGTACTGGCAAAATATTCTGTGGACAGATGAAACGAAAGTTGATTTGTTTGGAAGAAACACACAACACTATGTGTGGATAAAAAGAGGCACAGCACACAAACATCAAAACCTCATCCGAACTGTGAAGTATGGTGGTGGGGGCATTATGGTTTGGGGCTGTTTTGCTGCGTCAGGGCCTGGACGGATTGCTATCATCGAAGAAAAAATTAATTCCCAAGTTTATCAATACATTTTGAAGGAGAACTTAAGGCCATCTGTCCACCAGCTGAAGCTCAACAGAAGATGGGTGTTGCAACAGGACAACCTAAAGCATAGAATTGCTCAATAACAGAATTGCTTAAACAGAAGAAAATACTCCTTCTGGAGTGGCCCAATCAGAGTCCTGACCTCAACCAAATTGAGATGTTGTGGCATGACCTTTAAGAAAGTGATTCACACCAGACATCCCAAGAATATTGCTGAACTGAAACAGTTCTGTAAAGAGGAATGGTCAAGAATTACTCCTGACCGTTGTGCACGTCTGATCTGCAACTACAGGAAACGTTTGGTTGAAGTTATTGCTGCCAAAGGAGGTTCAACCGGTTATTAAATCCAAGGGTTCACATACTTTTTCCACCTGCACTGTGAATGTTTACATAATGAGTTCAATAAAAACATGGTAACATTTAATTATTTGTGTGTTATTAGTTTAAACAGACTGTGATTGTCTATTGTTGGGACTTAGATGAAGATCAGATCACATTTTATGACCAATTTGTGCAGAAATCCATATCATTCCAAAGGGTTCACTTTTTCTTGCAACTGTATACTGACCACAATATTTTGGCTTACTTGCAGTCTGCTAAGCGCCTGAATCTTAGACAGGCTAGATGGTCACTGTTTTGTACTAGGTTCAATTTTGTGGTCACCTTTTGCCCTGGGTTTAAAAACGTCAAGGCAGATGCGTTGTCACGTAGTTTTCCTGGGGGGAGTGATTCAGAGTTTTTGCTCTGTACCCCGAGTTGGAGATGGAGGTGTTGGGGGCCCAGGAAAAGGCTCCTGAGTCTTGTCCTCCAGACAAGTTGTTTGTTCCTGAACTGCGATACAAGGTGTTCAAGGAACATTATGATACGGTCCTTGCGGGACATCCTGGAAGACAATCCACCATAGATCTTATTTCCCAGAGATTCTGGTGGTCAGTGTTGCGCAATGGTGTGGAGGGTTATGTGACAGCTTGTGAGACCTGTGCATGCGCGAACATGGCTCACACTCGGCCTTCAGGATCCCGTCTTCCTTTATTCATCCCGTCTCGTCTTTGGACGCATTTGTCCATGGACTTTATTACCAATTTACCGAGTTCCTCTGGGAAAACTGGGATTTTGGTGGTAGTGGACCACTTCAGTAAGATGGCCCACTTTGTACCGTTGCCTAGCTTGCCCAATGCCAAAACTCATGCTCAGGTTTTTATCGCTAACATTGTGAAACTACATGGCATTCCCTCTGATGTGGTGTCTGATAGGAGAAGGCAATTTGTTTCCAGGTTTTGGAGGGTGTTCTGCTCTCATCTGGGAATTCAACTGTCTTTTTCTTTGGCTTTTCATCCCCAGTCGAATGGTCAGACAGAGCGCACTAACCAAAACCTGGAGACCTATTTCAGTTTTTTTGCTGCCGAGAACCAGGGTGACTGGTCCTCGTTCTCGTCTCTAGCCGAATTTGCCTTGAATAACCGTAGACAGGAGTCCACTGATAAGTCGATATTTTTTGGCGCATATGGTTTTTACCCACAGTTTGGTACTTTTTCTGGGACTAGATCTTCTGGGATGCCAGAAGAGCAGAAATTATTTTCCGCCTTGTCATCTATCTGGTGGAAGATCCAAGCTAATTTGGAAAAGATGGTTGAAAGATATAAACGTATGGCTGACAGGAAACATATGACTGGTCCGGACCTGTGTGTGGGTGATTCGGTGTGGTTGTCCACTAGAAACATTAAGCTGAAGTTACCATCTTGGGAATTGGGTCTGAGATTTACTGGCCCTTACAAAATCTCTGCAATTGTCAACCCGGTGGCGTTTCGTCTGGATCTTCCGCAGACCTGGAAGATCCATAATGTGTTTCACAGGTCTTTATTAAAGAAATATGTGGAACCTATGGAACCATCTCCATTGCCACCTCCCCCTGTCCTGGTGGATGGCAATTCTCGACAGGTGTTTTTTCGAGGTTCCCTCCAGTACCTGGTGCACTGGAAGGGATACGGTCCCGAGAAAAGAATGTGGGTTCCGGCTGCTGATTTCAGTGCTAGCCACCTGGCGAGTGCCTTTCACAGGGCACACCCGGATGAAGTTGGTCCGGGTTGTCTGGAGGTCACCCGTAGAAGGGGGGGGGGTACTGTCACGCCTTGCCCTGTGAATGTGCGGAGAGCTGTCAGACTGGCTCACATGTCTGACTTCTTTGTTTTGATTTGGGTTTGAGCTGGATCCACCTTCCCTCAGGTGTACTTTACTTTCATTGTTAATGAGTCTATTTATTCCACCTTCCCCCAATGGCCTGTGTGGGTTATAGTTCTTTCCTGGGAGCTATTGATTTGTGGTGGATCGTCTGCTCCAGCTCTGTTCATGATAAGTCCTCTCCTTCATTTCCCTTTGTGTGTTTTATCTAGGCCTCTAGGGAGATGCTTGCTTCCTCCTGGTTTGAAGAAGCAGGTTGCCTCTTCCCTTTTCCCTGCTGCTTAGGGTTTGCCCTGTGTGTTTAGGTTTAGGCACGAGGGCATCTGCATATCCACCCTAAGAGTATGCACATGGGCACAACAGTTTAGGGAAAGCTTTTAGGGATCGCTAGGAGGTGACCCTTTTCTCCCTAGCTTTTGGGCCTAGCCGTTTGTTCTGTTTGTTTTCCCGTGTTTGGTTATTTCCCCGCCTACCTACCTATTGTGACAATAATGTTGGGATATTACACTTTTGCACATTTATGGCACGTATGCACTTTTATTTTCTGTGATTTATGCTTAATTATGAATATTAACTCTTGATATAATGCACATGAACTTTGTATATATATATATTGTAGCAATGTGAACATTGAAGTGTTGTTTTCCCCAGGTTCCAGTCCGGGACTTAGGGCATGCTCATGTCCAGGGATCCTATTTAATCCTGCTACTGGATCTTGGGTGTGTCTCACTCTGGAGAGTGTGCAGACAGAGGCCTGGTGAGGCTCTGTCAGTGTGGGCTCAGATAGGCCAGGCTGAGGGGCCACGAGGCTATGCAATAGCCTGGACTTTTGGGGACTTGCACACAGAAGGCTGGAGTGGCTCTGTGTGGTCTGAGCCGGGAGGGCTGAGAGACCACTATCCCCCAAGAGACACTGGTGTGAGAGCAGCCTGGAGGCTGCTGGAGGTTGGACTGGGAAAGCCGCATCTCATCACGGGTGTGAACTGTGGTATGCTTTAGGTGAGTCAGGGAAACCTATGTGTTTAGATAGGGCCCAGACGGGCAAGGTATTTTATTTTGGCTTTGTGTGTTTTTCTTTATGCCGTGTGCCACAATAAAGCACAGTTTGGCCCCTAAATCCTGGTGTCTGTGAAGAAGTGTGTGTTTGCAACCCCTGGAAAAGCGCTAATCCCCTACAATATATATATATATATATATATATATATATGATTTTTTCACTTGTATAACTGCTTGCGAAAGGTTCTAGTTATTGTTTAGTTTTGGAATGCTGCGTGCTTACTGTTTGTGTATATTGGGCAATAGTCTAGTCCCTTGGGGCTTGCACCCATGTTTTTTCTTGTTATTTTCTACAGTTTTGCCCAACTTTTTTTTCTTTTTATTAGCAGGTGATATATGTAAGGATATCCTGATATGCATTCATTTTTATTATGTGAAAGGGGACTTGATGTCTATGGCCTTAAAGCTAAACCTGCTTCCACATCCATATCAACAGGTCTTTCCTTACACTGGTCTTTCAGCAGCCACCCCACAGCTAAGATGTCAATTACAATAGCTACAATAACAGCTACTTTTTACCAGCACAAGATTATCTACAAACAGGATTTTACTGACCAACAGTCATCAGTCCATATTCCTGCATATTAGACATTAGTGTAACTTCATTTAGGCACTGACTTACCATTTTCTGTTATGCAGGGGAGTCCTCTCCTGCATAACGGAAATGAGACAGATCCGTTATGCAGGCCACAGACTTCTATTATGACGGAATGAATAACGGAATGCCTCTAAAGGCCTATCATAGAATTGCGTTATGGTCCGTGGTAACGGAATCCATAATGCAATTTTGCTTTTACCATCAAACGAAGCGTGAACAGATTTCAAAATATTAAATTCGACTCATTTCTAATGATAATCTTATATCAATCGCTGTGTATGTGGTAGTTTTCATTATGTGTGGAGTGCTTCTATGAATATTAAAGGGTACATATCCCCCAGAAACGTAAATCTATGTGGACCGAAGTCATTAAAATGCAATATATTCTGTGCACAGGAGACCCATATACAGAAAAAAGACGCTCACAGACTTAAACATCCCATCTTTCCTGTGATTTACCTGTCACACCTCATATTTAATTCTAGAGGAGTACTGGTTTCTATAAGAACTTAGTAACATTCCAATGGCCCAAAAAAAAATCATAGATCTTAAAGGTCGCTATATTATATTAATTTGCACTATAAATACTATTGCCTATATCTTAATGTCCCTTTATGACCCTAATGCCAACCAATTGTCATTCTTTCAATTCTAAGAATTACCTGAAAACACTGGAAAGGCTACTTACTGTTCTCCAGTGATATTAATATATGCCCAGTTTTATCTATGGATTATCCATCTTGTAAGACATCTTCTCCATCTTTAAGCAGAACTCGGAGGTGAGAAGAGTTATACAATATGTGGTGAACAATCCATAGCACTGAGGAGGAATACTAGTTTTATTCAGGTATTCGAGAATATATATTTCTCTTGCTGATGGGATTTGTTACAACTTGTACCACTGAAATGATTTCTTGTTCGGATCTTGCATCAATAGCATTAACCATCTCAGAATTGTATAACCACCCACCTAATTTTTTTTTATAGGAACAATACTTATATTTTATCTAATCCTCTTTAGAACTCTCAAATCCTTTCTGACCTTAAAGCATATTTCAGCGACAAAAAAAAAATTCTATATCAAACCGTAGCATTCCGTGGAATGCTCATAAGGCTATGGCACGAGGTATTTTTATCAAACTTGGTCACCTTATTAACCACTTCAACCCCGCTAGCTAAAACCCCCTTAATGACCAGGCCACTTTTTACACTTCTGCACTACACTACTTTCACCGTTTATTGCTCGGTCATGCAACTTACCACCCAAATGAATTTTACCTCCTTTTCTTCTCACTAATAGAGCTTTCATTTGCTGGTATTTCATTGCTGCTGACATTTTTACTTTTTTTGTTATTAATCGAAATTTAATGATTTTTTTGCAAAAAAAATGACATTTTTCACTTTCAGTTGTAAAATTTTGCAAAAAAAACGACATCCATATATACATTTTTCGCTAAATTTATTGTTCTACATGTCTTTGATAAAAAAAAAATGTTTGGGTAAAAAAAATGGTTTGGGTAAAAGTTATAGCATTTACAAACTATGGTACAAAAATGTGAATTTCCGCTTTTTGAAGCAGCTCTGACTTTCTGAGCACCTGTCATGTTTCCTGAGGTTCTACAATGCCCAGACAGTACAAACACCCCACAAATGACCCCATTTCGGAAAGTAGACACCCTAAGGTATTCACTGATGGGCATAGTGAGTTCATAGAACTTTTTATTTTTTGTCACAAGTTAGCGGAAAATGATGATTTTTTTTTTTCTTACAAAGTCTCATATTCCACTAACTTGTGACAAAAAATAAAAACTTCCATGAACTCACTATGCCCATCACAAAATACCTTGGGGTGTCTTCTTTCCAAAATGGGGTCACTTGTGGGGTAGTTATACTGCCCTGGCATTCTAGGGGCCCAGATGTGTGAGAAGAAGTTTGCAATCAAAATATGTAAAAAATGACCGGTGAAATCCGAAAGGTGCACTTTGGAATGTGTGCCCCTTTGCCCACCTAGGCTGCAAAAAAGTGTCACACATCTGGTATCGCCGTACTCAGGAGAAGTTGGGGAATGTGTTTTGGGGTGTCATTTTACATATACCCATGCTGGGTGAGAGAAATATCTTGGCAAAAGACAACTTTTCCCATTTTTTTATACAAAGTTGGCATTTGACCAAGATATTTATCTCACCCAGCATGGGTATATGTAAAATGACACCCCAAAACACATTGCCCAACTTCTCCTGAGTACGGCGATACCAGATGTGTGACACTTTTCTGCAGCCTAGGTGGGCAAAGGGGCACACATTCCAAAGAGCACCTTTCAGATTTCACCGGTCATTTTTTACAGATTTTGATTTCAAACTACTTCGCACACATTAAGGCCCCTAAATTGCCAGGGCAGTATAACTACCGCCCAAGTGACCCCATTTTGGAAAGAAGACACCCCAAGGTATTCCGTGAGGGGCATGGTGAGTTCCTAGAATTTTTTTATTTTTTGTCACAAGTTAGTGGAATATGAGACTTTGTTAGAAAAAATTAATAAAAAAAAAATCATCATTTTCCGCTAACTTGTGACAAAAAAAAAAAATTCTAGGAACTCGCCATGCCCCTCACGGAATACCTTGGGGTGTCTTCTTTCCGAAATGGGTTCACATGTGGGGTATTTATACTGCCCTGGCATTTTAGGGGCCCTAAAGCGTGAGAAGAAGTCTGGAATATAAATGTCTAAAAATTTTACGCATTTGGATTCCGTGAGGGGTATGGTGAGTTCATGTGAGATTTTATTTTTTGACACAAGTTAGTGGAATATGAAACTTAGTAAGAAAAAACACAAAAAAATTCCGCTAACTTGGGCCCCAAAAAATGTCTGAATGGAGCCTTACAGGGGGTGATCAATGACAGGGGGGTGATCAGGGCGTCTATATGGGGTGATCACCCCCCTGTAAGGCTCCATTCAGACATCCGTATGATTTTTTACGGATCCACGGATACATGGATCGGATCCGCAAAACGCATACGGACGTCTGAATGGAGCCTTACAGGGGGGTGATCAATGACAGGGGGGTGATCAGGGAGTCTATATGGGTGATCACCCCCCTGTCATTGATCACCCCCCTGTAAGGCTCCATTCAGACGTCCGTATGATATTTTACGGATCCACGGATACATGGATCGGATCCGCAAAACGCATACGGACATCTGAATGGAGCCTTACAGGGGGGTGATCAATGACAGGGGGGTGATCAGGGAGTCTATATGGGTGATCACCCCCCTGTCATTGATCACCCCCCTGTAAGGCTCCATTCAGACGTCCGTATGTGTTTTGCGGATCCGATCCATGTATCCGTGGATCCGTAAAAATCATACGGACGTCTGAATGGAGCCTTACAGGGGGGTGATCAATGACAGGGGGGTGATCAATGACAGGGAAGTGATCAGGGAGTCTATATGGGGTGATCATGGGTGATCAGGGGTTCATAAGGGGTTATTAAGTGACAGGGGGGGTGTAGTGTAGTGTAGTAGTGTTTGGTGGTACTTTACACAGCTACCTGTGTCCTCTGGTGGTCGATCCAAACAAAAGGGACCACCAGAGGACCAGGTAGCAGGTATATTAGACACTGTTATCAAAACAGCGTCTAATATACCTGTTAGGGGTTAAAAAAAATCACATCTCCTTCCTGCCAGCGAGCGATTGCCGCTGGCAGGCTGGAGATCTACTCGCTTACCTTCCGTTCCTGTGAGCGCGCGCGCCTGTGTGCGCGCGTTCACAGGAAATCACGGCTCTCGCGAGATGACGCATGTATGCGTCACTCTGCGCAGAGCTGCCACCTCCGGACCGCACATCTGCGTTAGGCGGTCCGGAGGTGGTTAAGAAAGAGATAAATGTCACAGCTTCTGGCAGATATTCTGAATTTGGAGACGTGCAACAAAACATTACAGTTCAAACACCAAGCGCAGCAACTTTAAGGCATCACCAATTAAAAAGAACCAAGGCTAAATGCTGTTGCCAGGACAACAAAGCTGGGAGGTTTCTTGCATCTAATAAAAAATATAAATGCACGAAATATAGGATCCCATACCTCTATCACTCTTCATAACTATATAGACCTCAAGATATCGCCAATTATATTAAAGACTTTAATAACTCCTTATATAATTTACAAGATGATCCAATTTTTCACACGGCTAATAACCAAGAAATTCAATCCTTTCTAAATAACCATTTTGCCCATACTAACAATTGATCTCTCTAAATTCCCCTATAGATTTAAGCTGTCATTAAATCCCTCCCTCAGGGCAAATCTCCCAGTCCGGAAGGACTGTCCAATATTCCACAATATTCTCTCTCCCTATCTAAATGACATGTACTAGAAGTGATCACTCTTAATTATAACCTTGTTCAAACTAGGTAAAACCGCTGACATTCCCCCAAACTACAGACCAATCTCCCTACTCAACATTAACTTTATACTAAACTAATTGCTTTGAGACTTGCCCCTTTCCTACCAGGCCTAATCAGAGAAGACAAGGTAGTCTTTGTGAAAGGTACACAGGGCCCCGATAATTTCATTAATTGGAAAAGGCATGGGTTCTTTCACTTTTGCTATCTCTACATGAATTAGTCGTATGCTTTTTCAGTCCTAGAGTCTTCACCAATGGCACTCAATCAGATCAATTTCATCTAACAAACTGAACATACCAAGGATGCCCCCTGTCCCCCCTTATATTCATTTTGTCCATGGAAAATTTAGAACAGAAAATCAGGGACTACATGGTTATACAAGGCATCACTATTGGTGACTGCACATATCTTATTTCCTTATATTCAGATAATATAATATTGACATTTTCTTCATCAGTAAAGTCTATTAAATGTGCTTTGGACATTATTCATTGATTTTGCTTAAAGAGCATCTGTCAGCAGATTTGTACCTATGAAACTGTCTGACCTGTTGCATGTGCACTTGGCAGCTGAAGGCATCTGTGTTGGTCCCATGTTTAAATATATGCAAATGAGCTTCAAGGAGCAATGGGGGTGTTGCCGTTACACCTAGAGGCTCAGCTCTCTCTGCAACTGCCATGCCCTCTGCACTTTGATCGACAGAGCCAGGCTGTGAATACATAATCACACCTAGCCCAAAGTGCAGAGGGTGCAGCAGTTTCAGAGAAAGCAGACCCTCTAGGTGTGACAGCAAAGCCCCTGTTGCTCCACGAAGCTCATTTGCACATATTAAAATATAATTTTTCCCAGTAATGCAGGCACATATGAACATGGGATTAACAAAGATGCCTTCAGCTGCCAAGTGCATATGACATGTAGCAGTTCAGCGAGTTTCATAGGTATAAATCTGCCGACTAATGCCCTTTAATCTCCTGTTATAAATTCAATATGCACAAATTCTTCTTTTAAATCTTTAACTATCTTTACTATCTATGGCAGAAATACCCCTTTGATTGGCAATTAGATGGTATTAAGTATCTAAGCATTGCTTCAAGTAACTCTTATAAGTCTTGTAAGTCTCTGCATGGGAACAATTATGATCATTTCTGACGTCCATCCTCCAAGAGACATAGGCATTATCTAGATTTGAAGTATCATGGCTTGGTAAAGTAGCTCCTTTCAAAATGCTTCTTTTGCCGAAGCTATTATATTTAGTCAGAACATTGACAATAACATTACCAAAAGTGTTTTTTACCTCTCACCGGGTTAAGTTGACATTTGTATGGGCTAATCACAAACCTAGGGTACAATTTCAGCTGAAGAAATAGATTGGTGTGTTTTGTGTTTCCAATATCCATTTATATTATTTGGGGTACCCAGTCTCGCAATTGACTGGCTGGTGACATATGGATTTGCAGAAACATCGGATACATATAGAGAACACAGGTGTGTTCCCATTTACTTTATGACACATTATGATTACAGCTTTGGGGATCTATCATTACCTTCTTCCTTTTTACCTATAACTAAGGCCTCTGTCTCTAACTGGGTCCAATACCATTCTGATATTACTACATCTTTGGGACCACTGAATAAACACTTTCTTATTGATTTGCTCAGTTAATTATTCCCCATCTGAATTTAAATCATTGGATGCAGCAAGGTTTGGGGAACCTTGTGCAAATGTTTAATGGTAATTCCCTTTTACCATTCTCCTCCTTAAAGGATGGTTTCCATCTAGACTCCTCCGTAAAGGATAGTTGCCATCTAGACAAACATGACTTTTACAATTACCTTCAAATCAGGAAATTCCTATCCAACCAAGTAAATAAAATCAAGCCATATGATAATAGGATTCTCCCTATATTCTCCAGCTGAAATAAATGTTGTGTGCCTGTGATCTTTTTAACTAGCGAACAAGTCATTAGCAAACCTAATTCTTTTTTGTAATGAGAACAGAATTTAGAATGTACTTTTCCTGCAGACGACTGGTCAAAAGCCTTACGCTTAACTGCTTCCTGAAATAGTCATTTCCCCCCTTCCCGACAGAGCCTATTTTTGCAAATCTTACATGTGTCACTTTATGTGGTAATAACTTTGGAACGCTTTTACTTATCCAACCGATTCTGCAATTATTTTCTTACGACATATTGCACTTCATGTTAAAGGATATTCTGCTTGTTAGAAGATATCCCCTATCCACAGGATAGGGGATAACTATCAGATTGGTGGAGGTCCTAGAACTGGGGGGACGGGGACCCTGTATCCCCTGCAGCCCCTCTGAAATTAGAGTTCTGGTGCTAGTCAAGTACAGCTCTAGGCTATCTCTAGAATTCCCATAAGAAAGAAGTACAATATAGCATGTAATATCAAGCATAATGTGAAGCGACTAGGGGCTGGATCGCATAGGTCCCAATAGCTGGCAGGCCACAAAGCCTTTGCAAGGCCTGGAGCTGCCATGCCAACTATTGGCACCCTGCAACTGTAGTGCAGGGAGCTGATGGGTTCTGAGAGGGAGCCCCTTCCTTCTGCAAACCCCAGAGATGCGGCGGTCAGCATTGAAATGGATATCTGAGGGGTTAATCCATTGGAACTGGCATTTTAACCTATGCCAACAGATACAGCAGGTTCCTGACTGTCGGTAACAACCAAACGTAATAGGAGGAGGAGCCGAGCATGTGAGCGTCTGACGTAGGACGCTAGGCTCCGCCTCCCTCCCCCCCTCCGCCTCTCTGGCCCGCTCGTGTGTTCCTGATGGCCGGTGTCTGGTGTACGGCGATCTATGGAGGACTCCATGCTTGCTGTTGATGATTGAGGCCAGCTGAGGACGCCGATACCGAGGGTGGTGAGATTCCAAGATCGGAGGAGCGGTGGAGTGGCAGCACCGCTCTGTGCTGATGGGGTCTGGGTGCACTGCCTGAGCTTCAGCGTCAGCGTCTGGTGTCTGCAGAGGCTGAGATGGCCGGGCGGTGCTATCGCTGCTGCCGATCGCTGTTGGCGTTTTGCTAGCTGTGCCGTGTATATTGAAGGCGGTGTCTGCGGTGTTTATCTACTACAGAGGATAGAAGTCCTGTTACAACTGTGTTATCACCGCAGAAGTGCTGAAGGAGTCGATTTAGAAAGCGAAAGTTGAGCCTGCCGGATACTATCTGCAGTAGGGTGCATGTATAAGTCACTCTTGTATTCCTTGTGGAAAGTGGAGCAAGGGAGAGAGGAGGGGAAAGGAGGAATAAGGGGTGAAGATGTGTTGAGGATATGTGATGTCAATAATGGTGGAGCGTTTCCTGTATAATATAGGCGAACTTTGATAGGGTCCGCTCCCGGTTTTGATCATAAGTCCCCTCTCTGAAACCTTGAAGGTCTATCACCTGTTGACCCCCTCCTAATCCTCTGGATTAATCAAGGATTAACGCTATGTGTATTAACCTCTCCTGTATCTGCCTTAGCGCCTTAAATACTGTGGATCTGTAGATCTCTGTTTTTACTAACCTCTCATCCTGGACTAATATAGAGAGGAATTAAGAAATTGTCCTTGGACAGGATCTTGTGTGTTACTTATGATATTAGGAGCTGCAACAATAACACTTTAATTGGACCCGTTCCCCCCTACCCTCCCCGTTTTTAATTAATATTTTGTTTCTTGAATTAACTAACTTTATACCTGACGTGGAGAAAAACGTTTTTTTTTTTTTTTTTTCTTCTTCTCCTCCCCCTCTGTTAGATGGTTAAGATCCTTTCATTGAATGTGAGGGGGCTCCGTGAGAGGGTTAAAAGATATGCTATCCTTGAGTGGATGAAGAGGTTTCTGCCAGCCATCATCTGCCTCCAGGAGACACATTTGGACAAGGAATCACTAAGATGGTTGGAGAGGGGATGGGTGGTGGCGGGATATCATTCTGTATATACCACCTACTCCAGAGGGGTCTCAATTCTGATACATAATAAGATTAAGTTTGAATTTATGGCATGTGAGACTGATGACCATGGTAGATACCTCTTTTTACATTGTTATGTAGAAGGGATTAAAACTGTAATCGCAAATATATATATTCCACCCCCATATAAACCAGATGTTTTGTATCAATTGTACAGATTTATGTTGAATAAACAAGAATGTATATTGATCGCGGTAGGTGATTACAACGCGGTTATGGATCCACTCAGGGATAGGACGTCTAGCAGAGGGGGAGGAGCACAAAATGTACATTTATGCAAGGTAGCCCATGAATTTAATTGGAAAGATGTTTGGAGGGTTCAGCACCCGGATGAAACTAGATATTCTTGCTACTCGAAAACACACCAAACTTGGTCGAGAATAGACATGATTTTTGGAAATAAAAATTTAATGTCCCAAAATAGGATCACGATAAAATATATACCTATGGCCTTGTCAGACCATAATGCAATGACAGTTGAGCTGGACCTGAATAAAAACAATACTCCGCCGTTGTTTAAGTTCAACTCCCATTGGCTATTATTTATCCCAGATAAAGAGAGTATAACTGAGGAGCTAAAAAAATTTTTATGGAAAACAACGGTTCTGCCAGTAGACTTGTGGTTTGGGACACTTTCAAGGCATTTCTGAGGGGGGGATTGTTTAAAAAGGTAAATCACTGGAAAAAAAGCACTAGAGAGAACGGGAAGGCATTGGAGAAAAAACTGCAAGAGGCAGGTATGGCAAGTATGAGATATCCTACTGCACTTAATAAGAGAGTATGGGAGGAAGAGCAGGAAAAGTTGAAGATATATCAATTAGAGAAAAGTAGGAAAGAATTGCTTTTTCATGGCATACAGTTAGCCTCGGAGGGTGAAAAGGTTGGTAAAATACTAGCAAATATAGTGAGAAATCAAAAAGGGAAATCATGGATAGGTGCAATTAAAGATAAAACGGGTAAATTACCATACCCGAAGATATTAAAAAAGTGTTTTGGGAATATTTCCTAGAGTTATATAAGTCTAGGGTACAATACTCAAAACAAGAGTTAGATTCATACCTAGACAAGATCGCCCTTAGTAGGATATCTAAGTCCCAAAAAGAATATCTGGAAAAAGAAATAACGGTGGCAGAAATAAATCTAGCTCTGGGGAAGGTTAAATCTGAGAAAGCACCAGGTGGAGATGGGCTTCCTTTTGAAATATATAAAACCTTCTCCCAGGTCCTAGTACCAGAATTAAAGATAACTCTGGACGAGGCTCGAAAATTAGGCGACCTACCAAATTCCATGAAGGAAGCAATTATTACACTAATCCCAAAAAAAGGAAAAGAACAAACAGACCCCGGTTCATACAGGCCAATATCCCTGTTAAATACGGATGTTAAAATTCTGGTAAAAGTCCTAGCAGATAGGCTTTCAAGGGTTATCAAAGTATTAATAAATAAAGATCAGACAGGATTTATACCGGGTAGAACAATATACTCCAATATAAGAAGGTTGTTTCTCAATATCGAAGCGAATAGATTAGATGCAGAGGAGAAAGCGCTACTCTCATTGGATGCCCAAAAGGCATTCGATTGCATTGAATGGGAATATCTATGGGCAGTATTAAGGAGACTTGGTATAGGGGAGGGATTTATAGGGTGGATCCAGATAATATATCAAAACCCTAGGGCTAGAGTGGTGGTGGATGGGAGCTTGTCCCTGCTGTTTGCCCTATTTCGTGGCACAAGGCAGGGATGCCCTCTCTCCCCACTGCTATTTGCTATTGCAATTGAACCTTTGGCAAATTTAATAAGAAATGATAGGGAGATTAAATGTTTTCAATATGCGGGCGGAGAAGAAAAACTGCTAATGTATGCGGACGATATTTTACTTTTTTTGCAAAACACTGGGGATCAGTTTAATAGAGTGATAGAGATAATAGACAAGTTTGGGTTTTTCTCTGGCTTGAAGATTAATTGGGGGAAATCACGTATGTTATTACTAGGAGATAGACAATTACAAGGAGATACACGGGTGCATGTTCTTAAAAAACATGAAAATTTTAAATATCTCGGCATACAAATCTCCGGAAATATAGAAGAATATGAAAAATTAAATGTCCTTCCCCTAATAAAAGAATTAAGAACTAAAATACATATATGGAAAAGACTACCAATGTCAATCCAAGGTAGGGTAAATCTAATAAAAATGGTCCTTCTCCCAAAGATACTTTATATATTGCAAAATGCGCCAGTGAAAATACCGCAGAATACTTTTAAACTAATTGATAGACTAATGGGGGACTTTATTTGGAAGGGTGCGATCCCTCGGATAAAGAAGGAAGTCCTTCAGCTTCCAGTGCAGGAGGGAGGATTAGCGGTCCCTAATTTGTTTCTTTATTACTTAATAACTCAATATGGGAATATAAAGGGTAGTTTAGATAGTCAAGTGGGCAGGCAAGAATTAAATAGATGGGGATGGAAAGAGGGATGCAATCACTTAGAGGTGTTGGAGTCAGGTTTCTTGGGGAAAAAAAATTCTGATAATAGGATATTAAACTTAGTAGAATACGTATGGGGGAAAGTTAAGAAGATATTGGAGATTAAAGGGTTTTTGAAACACACACCGATATGGAAAAATCTTAATTTAAAAGAATTAGAAACAATAAGGGACTATATAGATTGGGAAAAAAAAAAGGAATGAAATATCTGGATCAGATCTTCGATCCAGATGATAGGCTGAAGGACTTTAACATAATGGTGTTGGAATTTGGGATCCCCCATATTGATATGTATAAATATTTTCAACTAAGAAATGCACTGCGGACAGTGGTACAGGAGGACAGGTATAGTAGGGAAAAATCAGACAGGTTGAATAAATTCACTATAGCAGGGGAAGGAAGAGGAACAACTGCAAGGAGATATAGGCTTTTGATGGAAGGAAAGAGAAAAAGGATTACAATGCTGGCTGGGGAAAAATGGGAGAAGGATCTAGACTCCTTTACAGAAGAAAATTGGAGAGATGCCCTTAGAAATTACGCGACAATCTCGGATAGGGGCTCACATAAGATCTCACAATTCTTTATAGTGCACAGATTACATCGGTCTCCATGGATGCTGAAAAGAATGGGAGTAAAAGCAACAGATAAGTGCCCAAAATGTTGGGAGGAGAGAGCAGACTTAATACATTGTTTCTGGAGATGTCCCAAGCTCCATAGATATTGGACAGAAATAATGGAAACCGTATTTTTGCTCCTGAAAGTTCGGCTGCCCAATGATCCAATAATCTGTATTCTAGGGGCAACTGAACATTTGAAGTTAAATAAAAAAACACGATTGGTTTTGAATAAAGTATTATTTCAGGCCAGACTGCTCATACTCAGGAAATGGATAAAAGCAGATTTACCGACAGTGGAACAGTGGAGAAAAATGATAGATAATTTAATTAAAGAAGAACGAGTGATGAAGAATTATACCAAAGGGTCACCAAATCTCGACCAAGTTTGGAAAAATTGGCTACTTTAGTGTCGGAGGATTTTTTTATTTTTATTTTTATTTTTATTTTTTTCCACGTCCCCTCCCCCCCCCCCTTTTTTTGGGGTGGGTGGGGTGGAGGGAGGGGGGGGGGTGGGAGGGAAAGGGGAGTAGGAAAAGGAACTGTAATCATTAACTGTCAATGGTTGATTCTTGCTTAGTCTTAGAGTAACGTGTTTTTGTTATGGAGGTGTTCTTTATGTGAAGTTCAAATAAAAATTATTAAAAAAAAAAAAAAAAAACAACCAAGCCATTTTACTGATTCACAGTTTTTGTGCCTGCTCGATTAGCATAGAGTACATGTACACAACTTCTCGCTGCACAGAACATGTGTGAAGGATGTCAGGAAGGGGTTAATCTAAACCTTAAATGAAGCTTTCACTTAGAGGCAACTGTAAAAACTTTCCTGAGGTGGTATTTCACTCTAAAACGATTGCATACCATATAAACTTCTTCCTGCCCAATGTGCTGGAGGTGATGCAGATGTAAAGGGAACCTAGTCCACATTTTCTGGCTCTGGCTCAACAATAATGGCGATAGATATCCAAATTGATATCCAAATTACTATGTAAAGAGATTTCATTGACCCCTCATTCAGCTTTTTTTAGACTACAATTCCAAGCTCAGATTAGGCCATTACTTAGCAAAATCCGCCGATATTGCAAACAGTCGTAAATCCCTTTCTTTGCTGAGGTTATATCCATTATCAATACAATTTCCATTTACAAAAAGATTATTGCTTCAGGAAACTTTATTTATCCATCCTTCCATTGTGTTTGGGATCTCTGGATTTGTAATGCTAATTGTACCACATCATAATAACAGCAACGGAGCGGGGCGCAGCCATAGCGCAGGGCGAACTGACTTAGGGGGAAGACTGCAGGCTAGGAGAGGGTTAATGTTGCCTGGTGTGGTATGTTAAGGGGTTGGTATGAGTTAGGTGGGGAGGAGTTGGGGTTTTCGGCGGGAGGATATAAGATTGGGAGGAGGAGCTTAGGGTCAGTTGCAGCCTTTACCAGCGTGATTTTGGTGCCATGGCCTCCTTGGACGAGCTGTTGGCGTCGGTGCGGGCCACTGTGCAGGTACATGAGGTGGACTTCCTGCAGCAGTCTATTCAGGCTGCCCTTCACCCTCCTGCCTCTCCGGTTGCAGTAGCTCGCGCTGCCAGGGCCAGGAGATCGGTCCCCCCTGAGCGCTTGAGCCCAGAAGCTACCCCCCGGGTCCGCCAACGCATTAGAAGCCCCGCCTGGGACCCTCCGCTGCGGTCTGAGGTGTCCGTGGCCAGTCGAACCCTCAGGCGCAGCGGGAGGAATTCAGTATCGCGTGGCGGGCCGGCGGGAGAGGGTCAGGCTTCTCCTAGACCCGTCTCCCTTTCAGCAAGGGGGAGGGACCGTTCCCAGGCGGTGACGTCCCCGCGAGATGTTCCGCGCCGGGGGTGGGCCAGGAGGACCTCACCTGTGGGTGGAAGAAGTGTTGCGGCCTGGGCCTACCTGCGTTTGACGAGCTGGTGTGTCCGGCGCTGCGGCGGAGGGATTCGGGCCGGCAGCTTCAGTGTGGAGAGGTGGTGAGCGCAGTGGCTGGCTTAGATGTGGGTGCGTCGCGACCCCTGGTGGGGCTTTAGAAAGGATGTCGCGGCAGGCGGAAGGGACGACGCAATTCTGGATGAAGCTGTGCCATGTGGAGCGAGCTCGCAGGTGCGGACGTCTGTGAGTGAAGCTGCGGCTGCTGGAGGATCTGTCCGGGGACGGCCAGGTGAGATGACGTTGTGTCAGATGCCAGTTGGGGGTGCTGTTCCGCATAGTGTGGGGGGTTCTAATGTTTTGGCCCGGGAGGTACTGTCGGGGATGCTGTCATTGTTGTCGCGGTTGGGGGTCGGGGGCACCTTCATCCCCGGCTTCGGTCTGGGCGCCTGCGCCGGCAGTGGGGACTTTAGAGCATGGGATGGTGCAAGGTTCGGATAGTGTTGTCGCAGGTAGTGTGCAGGCCTCAGGGGTTGGGCTTAGAGGTGAAGTGGGGGATGGCGTTCGGTTGCAGACGCAGCAAAAGGGGAAATTTATGTGTGCTTTGAGGGGCCGCTGGGGGCTCATTTGAAACAGGAAATCAGGGAGAAGATATGGAGGGATGAATATGTTGAAATATTTTCATTGCTTCCTTTGGAAAACTTTAATTTGGACCGGGAGAAGCCGGATGAAAGTAAAAAGGAGGAGGAGGAAAGGAGGCGGTACAGGTTGATCCCACGTACGTTTCAGAATTGGCTTCAGGCCTTTGCGATCTTGGCCAGTGTGGTTGGAGAAAAATCGCCGGAACATTGCTCAGCACTGTTCTGCTATATGGATGCGATAGGGGAGGCTCATCGGACTTATGGGGGTGTGGCGTGGCTTAGGTATGATGAGCAGTTCCGGCAGCGGAAGGCGGTCAGGCCTAGAATTCGGTGGGATCATAAGGACATTGGTCTCTGGATGCGGTTGATGGCGGCGCCTAGGGGTGGCTTTCAGCCCTTTCGGGGATCGGCCGGGGGGTCCCTCGGCTTCGGAATCTCAGGGAGGAGGTAGAAAAGGCTGTTGTTAGCAGTATAACAAGGGACATTGTAGGTTCTTGTCAGAATGCCGGTACAAGCACGAGTGTTCCGGTTGCGGTGGCTCCCATAGTTGGTCGCGTTGCTTCAAGCGAGGGAAGGGTAAGGGACCCGAGGCTGTGCAGAAGAGGGGTGACTCCGGTGAGGGTGGGAGAGATGGAGCCCTATTTAAAGAGTTATCCAAATAGAGAGGTTGGGCAGTTTTTGTTGGCGGGGTTTACTAAGGGTTTCGTGATCCCGTGTAGTTCAGTTGTGCCATGTTTGTCAGCGCAGAATTTGTCCTCTGCGTTGCGTCATCCGGATGTGGTGAGGGATAAGATTGAGAAGGAGGTCGCGGCTGGCAGGGTGGTAGGCCCCTTTACGGAGCATCCCTTGCCGGACTTGTGGGTGTCCCCGTTGGGTTTGGTGCCTAAGAAGGAGCCCAATAAGTTTAGGCTTATTCATCATTTATCCTATTCGCAAGGGGGGTCGGTGAATGATGGGATAGTGAATGAGTTGTGCTCCGTGTCGTACACGTCTTTTGATGCGGCGGTGCGGTGGGTTAGGCGTTTCGGGCAGGGCGCCCTGCTTGCTAAGACGGATATTGAGGCTGCATTTCGGTTGTTGCCCATTCACCAGGATAGTTTTCATTTACTGGGTTTTCAATGGGAGGGTTGTTTTTATGTTGATTGTTGCTTGCCGATGGGCTGCGCAATTTCTTGTTCACTGTTCGAATCGTTTAGTTCTTTTTTGGAGTGGGTGGTGAAACAGGAGGCTGGATGGAATTCGGTGCTGCATTATTTGGACGATTTTTTGTTCTTAGGTCCGGCCGACTCCAGGGTGTGTCCTGTGTTGTTGCATACGATGGAGCGAGTGGCTGCGAGGTTTGGCATCCCTTTAGCTGGGGAAAAAACGGAGGGGCCTTCCACGGTTATGACGTTTTTGGGGATAGAAATTGACAGCATGGCCATGGAATGTCGGCTACCGGACAACAAGGTGTCTGATTTGTTAGAGGAGGTTGTTTTTCTGCGGAGAGCTAAGAAGGTTCAGCTTAAGCTGGTTCAGTCTGTATTGGGAAAATAGAATTTCGCTTGCCGTATTTTGCCGATGGGGTGGGTTTTTTGCCGGCGTTTAGCATTAGCTACGGCGGGGGTTGTCGCCCCTTTTCATTATTTGCGATTACCTGTTGCGGTGAAGGAGGATTTGGCGGTGTGGGAGATTTTTCTGGGAGAGTATAATGGGCGGTCTATGTGGATGGAGGAAGCGATTAGTAGCGTGGATTTGGAGTTGTTTTCTGATGCCGCGGGTTCGTGTGGATACAGTTTTTTTTGCCAGGGTCAATGGAGCGCAGGAGCATGGCCGGTGGAGTGGGAACAGGCTGGTTTTCTTAGCAACTTGGAATTGTTGGAGCTTTTTCCCATTGTTTTGGCTACGGAGTTGTGGGGGGATTGGCTCAAGAATCGGCGAGTTCGTTTCTACTGTGACAACATGGGTGTAGTGCAGGCGATTAATTGCCAGACGGCTAATTCTCCGCCGGTGTTGAATTTACTCAGGCATTTAGTGTTGCGGGGGCTGCGATTAAATGCATGTTTTGTTGCGGTACATGTTCCGGGTGTAGATAACTCACTCGCTGATTCCCTTTCTCGTTTTCAGTGGGATCGTTTTCGCAGCTTGCCGCAGTTCAGGGGTTGCCCTGTCCCCAGTGGCTCTGGAGCGTGGTCTTAGGGTGTCAGCGGGCCTGATTGGTCTGTACTGGTCCTATTGTATGTACAGAATGTGATCTCATGTATGTGGGGAGTACCACACGAAAATAAAAAAATAGAATACTGGAACACCTCAATTATATTGCAAACCCTGCTTTAATAAATATTTCCAACACTTTGTTCAGGTTCACGCTCGCAGAACCAGATCCTTTTGTGCCTATGTGATAGAAAAAGTGAGTGCGCCACTACGCGGAGGAGACTTTCGTCAAAAACTTCTCCTCCGTGAAGCATACTGGATCTTTAGGTTAAACACGAGGGTTCCTGCGGGCTTGAACCTGAAGAAGGAACTAATGTATATATATCAATGACTGTATTGTGTGCTATGGATCCAGTATTAAGACATTCATGTCATGTCCCAATGTAGTTAAATATTATGTGGTGAGAAACCAAATGTGGGTTGTTATTACCTGTGATTTTATGTAACATGTAACCGTTCACACTGTGCGTTTTTCTGGTCCTGGCCATGCACTAATGTGTGCATGTCAAGCCGTTAATGTGCTATGTAGAGGAATAAGAATGGCAGAGGTTAATAGGGCGTAGGATAAATTCCCAGTGTGAAGGAAGCATGAAATTTATATGTAAATGGATAACAGGTGTTATCATGGTGGACTAACCAATGAAGGATCTCCCCCCCCCCCCCCTTTTAGGGAGGTGGGACAAGTATAGCATTTAAATCATGCTTTCCACCATGATACCATGTTACGATTAAGGACGTATTGTCTGAAATGCGTAAACAAGCACTGCATATGAAGCGATTGTATCTGCTGATGAATATTATGAATTAAAGGTGAAGGACAAAAATTGCCTTCTGGAGCCGTTTTTCTACTATTTTCTACTTTACCATACCTGGGGACTCACCCAAAGGCTCCTGAATACGGTTATTAAGGCCAGATACAAGGTGAGCTGGAAAAAAGTGTCTTTATTGATACCTAATTAACACTATGCACCTTGACCTATAAGCAAAATGGTATATCTATTATATAGATTTAGGACCCCCTCCTACAGAACAGACACATTTTCTATGTTCTATATATAATCTTGTGTATATATATATATATATATATATATATATATATATATATATATATAGTTATTTATTTATCCTGCATTTACAGTATATAGTTCATGTTTTCATTTATAGTTTCCCCTATCCGTCACACACAAATATATAAACTCTGTTTATATTTTTATACATTTTTACATTTTCACACCCCAAAATCCTCAGATCTTGTCTCTACTTTTTTTCCTGTTTTTATATTGGGACATATTGCTGTTTTTATATTGGAGTCCCGAAACGTGTTTAAGAGTACAGAGGACCACTGCTAACATACAAACAACATCCTACAATTAAGAACCCTTATTTAGGAACTTTATTTAGGAGCGCTCCACCTATCTAATTGCCTCACTGAAACAGCCCGGCGGATCCCGATCATGTGTCCAACACAAGGACACCTATTACATCACACAGACGCCCACGCTTGGACATCACGTGGGACGCCTTGAGCCAGAGAGCCAAGCTGCGAGAAGCACCCACCCGGAACACTGACGGAGGACATCACCGCGTGGTTGGTACAGTCATGTGAAAAAATTAGGACACCCTTTGAAAGCATGTGGTTTTTTGTAACATTTTTAATAAAAGGTTATTTCATCTCCGTTTCAACAATACAGAGAGATTAAAGTAATCCAACTAAACAAAGAAAACTGAAGAAAAGTCTTTTCAAGATCTTCTGTAAATGTCATTCTACAAAAATGCCTATTCTAACTGAGGAAAAAGATAGGACACCCTTGCCCCTAATAGCGAGTGTTACCTCCTTTGGCTGAAATAACTGCAGTGAGACGGTTCTTGTAGCCATCTACCAGTCTTCGACATCGGTCTGAGGAAATTTTACCCCACTCCTCAATGCAGAACTTTTTCAGCTGTGAGATGTTTGAGGGGTTTCTTGCACGTACAGCCCTTTTCAAGTCACCCCACAGCATCTCAATGGGATTCAAATCTGGACTTTGACTTGGCCATTCCAGGACTCTCCATTTCTTCTTTTTCAGCCAATCTTTGGTTGATTTACTAGTATGTTTTGGGTCATTGTCATGTTGCATGGTCCAGTTCCGCTTCAGCTTTAATTTTCTAACTGATGGTCTCACATGTTCTTCAAGCACCTTCTGATACACAGTAGAATTCATCGTGGATTCTATGATGGTGAGCTGACCAGGTCCTGCTGCAGCAAAGCAGCCCCAAACCATGACACTTCCACCTCCATGCTTCACAGTTGGTATGAGGTTCTTTTCTTGGAATGCTGTGTTTGGTTTACGCCAAACATGTCCTCTGCTGTTGTGTCCAAATAATTCAATTTTGGACTCATCTGTCCAAAGAACATTATTCCAGAAGTCCTGGTCTTTGTCAACTTTATCTCTGGCAAATGTCAGTCTGGCCTCGATGTTTCTCTTGGAAAGCAAAGGTTTCCTCCTTGCACACCTCCCATGCAAGTTAAACTTGTACAGTCTCTTTCTGATTGTAGAGGCATGTACTTCTACATCAACAGTAGCCAGAGCCTGCTGTAGTTCTCGAGATGACACTTTAGGGTTTTTGGAGACCTCTTTTAGCATCTTGCGGTCTGCTCTTGGGGTGAACTTGCTGGGGCGACCAGTCCTGGGCATGTTGGCAGTTGTTTTGAAAGCCCTCCACTTGTAGACTATCTTCCGGACAGTGGAATGGCTGATTTCAAAATCTTTTGAGATCTTTTTAAATCCCTTCCCAGACTCATAGGCTGCTACAATCTTTTTTCTGAAGTCCTCTGACAGCTCTTTTGCTCTCACCATGGTGCTCACTCTCACTTCAACAGTCAGGAGCACACCAAACTAAATGTCTGAGGTTTAAATAGGGCAAGCCTCATTCAACATGCAGAGTAACGATCTACTAATTATGTGCACCTGGTGTGATATACCTGTGTGAGATCTGAGCCAATTTAAGAGGGAATACATGTGAGGGTGTCCTATCTTTTTCCTCAGTTAGAATAGGCATTTTTGTAGAATGACATTTACAGAAGATCTTGAAAAGACTTTTCTTCAGTTTTCTTTGTTTAGTTGGATTACTTTAATCTCTCTGTATTGTTGAAACGGAGATGAAATAACCTTTTATTAAAAATGTTACAAAAAAACACATGCTTTCAAAGGGTGTCCTAATTTTTTCACATGACTGTAAGTGAATTCTGAACACAAGACAGTACGGGACGCCGTACTCAGGTTCAGAACACCAATTCCCCCACAGCATTTCTTCTTTACTAAGAAAAGATCTGCATGATATTGTACACAACTGTATACACATACAAATACTACTCTGCAGCGAAACTATATATACACGTACTTTCAAACAAAGGAATACTCCACTATTATCAACCGCTGGGAAGGGAGACTACTCCACTGTACCCCATTGAAAAGTACTACATAATATATATCGCTTGGCAGCAGTAACATTCGTAAGGCTCATACAGCCATTCATTAATTTTTCCCACCTTTTTATCCTTTTCAATTTTAATTATTTTCACTTTTAACCATCAATTTATATGGACTTGATTCACCAATTTTTTCACTAAAGTCTGGTACCAGCCACATATCACATACCTTCCTATCCGGCACACACAATCAGTGCCCAGAGCCTTCACTCACTTATTTCATGTCTAGAAATAACCTCATACATAGTTTTAATCAAGTATTTAAAATAAAGCTATTTAATCTAGTCCCATCTATGAGTGTGTCTGCTACCTTCTTACCATACTTTAAAAATCACTAGTCAGACCACACATGGAGTACAGTGTAAGGTTCTGGGCTCCTGTGAACAAGGCAGACATGGCAGAGCTGGATAGGGTTCAGAGGAGGGCAACTAAAGTAATAACTGAAATGGGGCAACTACAGTACCCTGAAAATTTATCAAAATTAGGATTATTCACTTTAGAAAAAAGACGACGGAGGGGAGATCTAATTACTATGTATGAATATATCAAGGGACAGTACAGACATCTCTCCCATCATCTATTTATCCCCAGGACTGTGACGAGGGGCCAACTTCTGCATTTGGAGGAAAGAAGGTTTGTACACAAATATAGAAGAGGATTCTTTACGTTAAGAGCAGTGAGACTATGGAACTCTCTGCCTGAGGAGGTGGTGAAGGTGAGTACAATAAAAGAATTCAAGAGGGGCCTGGATGCATTTTTGAAGTGTAATAATATTACAGGCTATTTAATATAAGAAAAAGAACTGGATAGCACATCCTCAATACTATGCTTTTATTTTATCTAACTGCTTCTCAGCATTATTAACATCGCTTCTCAGCACAATATATCGTATACCTACCTCTATGCTAAATACTGTACATGAGGCATTAGCATACAATTTGATCAAAAAGCAGAGGCCCACTCACCACGAAAAGGTTGCCTCTTTGAATGGGACCGTAACCTAAATTTGGCGCAGCACTGCACGGCGACCACCAACACCAATATTACAGGCTATAGCTACTAGAGAGGAGTCGTTAATAGAGTTGAGCGAACACCTGGATGTTCGGGTTCGAGAAGTTCGGCCGAACTTCCCCGAAATGTTCGGGTTCGGGATCTGAACTCAACCCGAACTTCGCCCAGAACCCGAACCCCATTGAAGTCAATGGGGACCCAAACTTTTCGGCACTAAAAAGGCTGTAAAACAGCCCAGGAAAGGGCTAGAGGGCGGCAAAAGGCAGCAAAATGTAGGTAAATCCCCTGCAAACAAATGTGAATAGGGAAATTAATAAAAATAACATAAATAAAAATTAACCAATATCAATTGGAGAGGGGTCCCATAGCAGAGAATCAGGCTTCACGTCACCCAACACTGGAACAGGCCACTGTCAGATATTTAGGCCCCGGCACCCAGACAGAGGAGAGAGGTCCCATAGCAGAGAATCAGGCTTCATGTCATAGCAGAGAATCAGGCTTCATGTCACCCACGACTGGAACAGGCCATAGTCAGATATTTTTAGGCCCCGGCACCCAGACAGAGGAAAGAGGTCCCATAGCAGAGATTCAGGCTTCATGTCATAGCAGAGAATCAGGCTTCATGTTACCCAACACTGGAACAGGCCACTGCCAGATATTTTTAGGCCCCGGCACCCAGACAGAGGAGAGAGGTCCCATAGCAGAGATTCAGGCTTCATGTCATAGCAGAGAATCAGGCTTCATGTCACCCAACACTGGAACAGTCAACTGTCAGATATTTTTAGGCCCCGGCACCCAGACAGAGGAGAGAGGTCCCATAGCAGAGATTCAGGCTTCATGTCATAGCAGAGAATCAGGCTTCACGTCACCCACCACTGGAATAGGCCATTGTCAGATATTTTTAGGCCCTGGCACCCAGACAGAGGAGAGAGGTCCCATAGCAGAGATTCAGGCTTCATGTCATAGCAGAGAATCAGGCTTCATGTCACCCAACACTGGAACAGTCAACTGTCAGATATTTTTAGGCCCCGGCACCCAGACAGAGGAGAGAGGTCCCATAGCAGAGATTCAGGCTTCATGTCATAGCAGAGAATCAGGCTTCACGTCACCCACCACTGGAACAGGCCATTGTCAGATATTTTTAGGCCCCGGCACCCAGACAGAGGAGAGAGGTCCCATAGCAGAGATTCAGGCTTCATGTCATAGCAGAGAATCAGGCTTCATGTCATAGCAGAGAATCAGACTTCATGTCACCCAACACTGGAACAGGCCACTGCCAGATATTTTTAGGCCCTGGCACCCAGACAGAGGAGAGAGGTCCCATAGCAGAGAATCAGGCTTCATGTCATAGCAGAGAATCAGGCTTCATGTCACCCAACACTGGAACAGGCCACTGCCAGATATTTTTAGGCCCCGGCACCCAGACAGAGGAGAGAGGTCCCATAGCAGAGATGCAGGCTTCATGTCATAGCAGAGAATCAGGCTTCACATCACCCAACACTGGAACAGGCCACTGTCCGATATTTTTAGGCCCCGGCACCCAGACAGAGGAGAGAGGTCCCATAGCAGAGAATCAGGCTTCATGTCATAGCAGAGAATCAGGCTTCATGTCACCCAACACTGGAACAGGCCACTATCAGATATTTTTAGGCCTCGTCACCCAGACAGAGGAGAGAGGTACCATAGCAGAGAATCAGGCTTCATGTCATAGCAGAGAATCAGGCTTCATGTCACCCACCACTGGAACAGGCCACTGTCAGATATCTTTAGGCCCCGGCACCCAGACAGAGGAGAGAGGTCACATAGCAGAGATTCAGGCTTCATGTCATAGCAGAGAATCAGGCTTCATGTCACCCAACACTGGAACAGGCCACTGTCAGATATTTTTAGGCCCCGGCACCCAGACAGAGGAGAGAGGTCCCATAGCAGAGATTCAGGCTTCATGTCATAGCAGAGAATCAGGCTTCATGTCACCCAACACTGGAACAGTCAACTGTCAGATATTTTTAGGCCCCGGCACCCAGACAGAGGAGAGAGGTCCCATAGCAGAGATTCAGGCTTCATGTCATAGCAGAGAATCAGGCTTCACGTCACCCACCACTGGAACAGGCCATTGTCAGATATTTTTAGGCCCTGGCACCCAGACAGAGGAGAGAGGTCCCATAGCAGAGAATCAGGCTTCATGTCATAGCAGAGAATCAGGCTTCATGTCACCCACGACTGGAACAGGCCATAGTCAGATATTTTTAGGCCCCGGCACCCAGACAGAGGAAAGAGGTCCCATAGCAGAGATTCAGGCTTCATGTCATAGCAGAGAATCAGGCTTCATGTCACCCAACACTGGAACAGGCCACTATCAGATATTTTTAGGCCTCGTCACCCAGACAGAGGAGAGAGGTACCATAGCAGAGAATCAGGCTTCATGTCATAGCAGAGAATCAGGCTTCATGTCACCCAACACTGGAACAGTCAACTGTCAGATATTTTTAGGCCCCGGCACCCAGACAGAGGAGAGAGGTCCCATAGCAGAGATTCAGGCTTCATGTCATAGCAGAGAATCAGGCTTCACGTCACCCACCACTGGAACAGGCCATTGTCAGATATTTTTAGGCCCCGGCACCCAGACAGAGGAGAGAGGTCCCATAGCAGAGATTCAGGCTTCATGTCATAGCAGAGAATCAGGCTTCATGTCATAGCAGAGAATCAGACTTCATGTCACCCAACACTGGAACAGGCCACTGCCAGATATTTTTAGGCCCTGGCACCCAGACAGAGGAGAGAGGTCCCATAGCAGAGAATCAGGCTTCATGTCATAGCAGAGAATCAGGCTTCATGTCACCCAACACTGGAACAGGCCACTGCCAGATATTTTTAGGCCCCGGCACCCAGACAGAGGAGAGAGGTCCCATAGCAGAGATGCAGGCTTCATGTCATAGCAGAGAATCAGGCTTCACATCACCCAACACTGGAACAGGCCACTGTCCGATATTTTTAGGCCCCGGCACCCAGACAGAGGAGAGAGGTCCCATAGCAGAGAATCAGGCTTCATGTCATAGCAGAGAATCAGGCTTCATGTCACCCAACACTGGAACAGGCCACTATCAGATATTTTTAGGCCCCGTCACCCAGACAGAGGAGAGAGGTACCATAGCAGAGAATCAGGCTTCATGTCATAGCAGAGAATCAGGCTTCATGTCACCCACCACTGGAACAGGCCACTGTCAGATATCTTTAGGCCCCGGCACCCAGACAGAGGAGAGAGGTCACATAGCAGAGATTCAGGCTTCATGTCATAGCAGAGAATCAGGCTTCATGTCACCCAACACTGGAACAGGCCACTGTCAGATATTTTTAGGCCCCGGCACCCAGACAGAGGAGAGAGGTCCCATAGCAGAGATTCAGGCTTCATGTCATAGCAGAGAATCAGGCTTCATGTCACCCAACACTGGAACAGGCCACTGTCAGATATACTGTGCGTGCTGCAGCTGAAACTCCACTATGGCCTGCTGCTGCTCGCACAGTATGTCCAGCATGTGCAAGGTGGAGTTCCACCTGGTGGGCACGTCGCATATGAGGCGGTGAGCGGGAAAGCCGAAGTTACGCTGTAGCGCAGACAGGCGAGCAGCGGCAGGATGTGAACGCCGGAAGCGCGAACAGACGGCCCGCACTTTATGCAGCAGCTCTGACATGTCGGGGTAGTTGTGAATGAACTTCTGCACCACCAAATTCAGCACATGCGCCAGGCAAGGGATGTGCGTCAAACCGGCTAGTCCCAGAGCTGCAAAGAGATTTCGCCCATTATCGCACTCCACCAGGCCGGGCTTGAGGCTCACCGGCAGCAACCACTCGTCGGTCTGTTGTTCAATACCCCACCACAACTCCTGCACGGTGTGGGGCCTGACCCCCAAACATATGAGTTTCAGAATGGCCTGCTGACGTTTACCCCGGGCTGTGCTGAAGTTGGTGGTGAAGGTGTGTGGCTGACTGGATGAGCAGGTGGAAGAAGAGGAGGAGGAAGCCGAGTAGGAGGAGGAGGCTACAGGAGGCAAAGAATGTTGCCCTGCGATCCTTGGCGGCGGAAGGACGTGCGCCAAACAGCTCTCCTCCTGGGGCCCAGCTGCCACTACATTTACCCATTGTGCAGTTAGGGAGATATAGCGTCCCTGGCCGTGCTTACTGGTCCACGTATCTGTGGTTAGGTGGACCTTTCCACAGATGGTGTTGCACAGTGTACACTTGATTTTATCGGATACTTGGTTGTGCAGGGAAGGCACGGCTCTCTTGGAGAAGTAGTGGCGGCTGGGAACAACATACTGTGGGACAGCAAGCGACATGAGCTGTTTGAAGCTGTCTGTGTCCACCAGCCTGAATGACAGCATTTTATAGGCCAGTAGTTTAGAAATGCTGGCATTCAGGGCCAGGGATCGAGGGTGGCTAGGTGGGAATTTTCGCTTTCTCTCAAATGCTTGTGAGATGGAGAGCTGAACGCTGCCGTGTGACATGGTTGACATGCTTGGTGACGGAGGTGGTGGTGTTGGTGGTACATCCTCTTTTTGCTGGGCGGCAGGTGCCAATGTTCCTCCAGAGGTGGAGGAAGCAGCAGAAGAGGCATCAGGGGGAGCCTGAGTGAGTTCCTTGTTTTTAAGGTGTTTACTCCACTGCAGTTCATACTTTGCATGCAGGTGCCTGGTCATGCAGGTTGTGCTAAGGTTCAGAACGTTTATGCCTCGCTTCGGGCTCTGATGGCACAGTGTGCAAACCACTTGGCTCTTGTCGTCAGCACATTGTTTGAAGAACTGCCACGCCAGGGAACTCCTTGAAACTGCCTTTGGGGTGCTCGGTCCCAGATGGCGGTGGCCAGTAGCAGGCGGACTCTGTTGGCGGCGGGTGTTCTGCTTTTGACCACTGCTCCCTCTTTTGCTACGCTCTTGGCTCGGTCTCACCACTGCCTCTTCCTCCGAACTCTGAAAGTCAGTGGCACGACCTTCATTCCATGTGGGGTCTAGGACCTCATCGTCCCCTGCATCGTCTTCCACCCAGTCTTCCTCCCTGACCTTCTGTTCAGTCTGCACACTGCAGAAAGACGCAGCAGTTTGCACCTGTGTTTCATCATCAGAGACGTGCTGAGGTGGTATTCCCATGTCATAATCATCATGAAACATAAGTGGTTGTGCATCAGTGCATTCTATGTCTTCCACTGCTGGGGAAGGGCTAGGTGGATGCCCTTGGGAAACCCTGCCAGCAGAGTCTTCAAACAGAATAAGAGACTGCTGCATAAGTTGAGGCTCAGACAGTTTCCCTGATATGCATGGGGGTGATGTGACAGACTGATGGGCTTGGTTTTTCATGCACCATCTGTGCGCTTTATGCAGAAGACTGGGTGGGAGATAATGTGAACGTGCTGGATCCACTGTTGGCCACCCAATTGACTAATCCCTGTACCTGCTCAGGCCTTACCATCCTTAGAACGGCATTGGGCCCCACCGAATATCGCTGTAAATTCTGGCGTCTACTGGGACCTGAGGTAGTTGGTACACTAGGACGTGTGGCTGTGGCAGAACGGCCACATCCTCTCCCAGCACCAGAGGGTCCGCTAACACCACCACGACCATGTCCACGTCCCTTACTAGATGTTTTGCTAATTGTTACCGTTCACCACAATAAGAAAAACATTATTTGGCCCAGTGTATTGAATTCAAATTCAGGCCTTTTTTTTTTACAGGCACCTAACACTATCTGGCTATCTATTTACGTACCGTATTACACTAATACAGGCACAGCAGTAACCACAGATTTAGCTGAATATAAATTGTAGGCCTAGTATTTAGGCGCTGGATGACAGGTATACGTTTACGGACAGAATTAGACTTGGAGATGTACCATAACGTGTGAAGTTATTGAGAATGACCCTATCAGCACCTTCAATCTAATATACCCCTTTATGGATAGATTTAAACTTGGCCTGATACAGCAGAAACCACTGATTTAGGGAATTGCTAAAAAAATATATCCTTTGCCAGACAGCAGACAGTATTACAATTGACTAGCCACAGATGAAACACAAGATTTAGGGTACTTCTATTTTGGCAATTGTATTTCACCCCTCAATAAAATAGAAAGCACAGCCAAGCCCCTGATGTAGGATATAGCAAAAAAACAACAACACACTATTGATGGTTAAATGTATTTGGTGGCAGCTTGTGCTGGCGCACCACAACACAAGAAAAAAGTGACAGAAAAACGCTCTGGGCAGCCTTAAAACAGTGAGCAATTAAATAGCAGAGGTTGAATGATACACAGCTGTACATCGATCACTTCAGTAATTGTTTTTGAAGACTAAATCACTGCCTAATCTGGCCCAAACAGCAGCAGCTGCATCCTATCCCTACACTGATCAGAGCAGAGTGATGTGCGGCGCTACGTGACTCCAGCTTAAATAGAGGCTGAGTCACATGCTGCACTGGCCAATCACATCCATGCCAATAGTAGGCATGGCTGTTATGGCCTCTTGGGGCAAGTAGTATGACGCTTGTTGATTGGCTGCTTTGCAGCCTTTCAAAAAGCGCCAAGAAAGCGCCGAACACCGAACCCAGACTTTTACAAAAATGTTCGGGTTCGGATAAACTTGCAAGATAACAGGCCGAACTGAATGGACAAATGTCTATTTTCGGCTATACTATGTTATGTAGAGAAACTTAATACAAGGCACATACTAATGTATTATTATTATCCATATTGCTTCCTTTGCTGGCTGGATTCATTTTTTCATTTACATTATACACTGCTCATCTCTATGGTTATGACCACCCTGCAATCCAGCATTAGTGGCCGTGCTTGCACCTTAAAAAGGGATAATTTTTTTTATATTTTTGATGTAAAAAGAAATAAGACTGTAAGCTGTTTATTACTACCGGCTTCCCATAGATGTACAGTATATGTTATTTTGACATTACTTGCAGTTTGCGAACTTTCGATTGATACTCAATCTATTGGAACTGAATCGAATCTGACAGCCAATTTGACCTAATCGAATCTAAAATGAATTTTGGGAAATTTGCTTATCCCTACCTATCACCTATGACTATTTCTTATTAGGGTATGCTGTGCCATTTGTCTATTATTCCCACTGTAGGTTTATGAATTGCAAGCAGTCTACAATAAAGGTCCAACTGAATGTCACTAGTTAGGGTTGGTCCCTGAACAATATGACACTGGCAGTATTGATTGGATAGAGTTAGATTGTGCAGGGACAAACCCTTAATAGTGTTGAGCGCAAATGTTCGAATTACGAATATTTATCGCAAATATCGCAATTTCGAAAATTCGGGAATATTTTGAATATAGTGCTATATATTTGTTTTTTCGAATATTCGTCATTTTTTTTTACTTTAAAAATTGGCAATGTAATAATCGCGTTATATGCGAATATTACACGATCAATACAGGCGTGGATCAAAAAGGAATATATAGCACTATAATCAATATAGTGCTATATATTCATTTTTTAGAATATTCATCAATGACGAATATTCTAAAAAACTAATATATAGCACTATATTCGGTATAGTGCTATATATTTGTTTTTTAGCATATTGATCTTTTTTTTCCATCTGAAGTTATGATTCCTCCCTGCTTAAATTGCTTGACAAGCAACTTAAGCAGGGAGGAATCTTAACTTAAGATGGAAAAAAATGCTGAATATTCTAAAAAACTAATATACAGTATAGCACTATATTCAATATAGTATATATTCCTTTTAGACCCATGCCTGTATTGATTGCGTAATAGTCGCATATTACATGATCATTACATTGCCGATTTTTAGAGTAAAAAAATGTAGAATATATCACAAATTCAAATATGACCCCTGCCGCATATTACTAACCCTTAACTGATAAAGCTCAGATGGGCTTTTAGAGTAAACAACCGGCACTTCATTCATAATCTACTAGCAGAAATAATAGGCAAATGACAGAACATAGAGTTATATTAAAAGGTGCTTCAGAATTGATATTACATGGGGAATGCAAGTAATTACTAAAACAGACATGTCAGAAGAACTGACGGGTTCTCTTTAGGCCTCTTTCACACGACCGTATGGCTTTTTCAGTGTTTTGTGGGCCGTTTTTTCTGGATTCGTTGTTCCGTTTTTTGTTTCCGTTGTGTTTCGGTTCCGTTTTTCCGTTCCGTTTTTTTCGTATAGCCTATACAGTATACAGTAATTACATAGAAAAAATTGGGCTGGGCATAACATTTTCAATAGATGGTTCCGCAAAAAACGGATACGGAAGACATATGGATGCATTTCCATATGTGTTCAGTTTTTTTTGCGGACCCATTAACTTGAATGGAGCCACGGACTGTGATTTGCTGACAAGAATAGGATAAGACTCAAAATCTAGCAGAACGGAATTGTGGACATACGGAAACGGAATGCTCACGGAGTACATTCCATTTTTTTTGCGGACCCATTCAAAAGAATGGTTCCGTATACGGACCGTATATGGAACGCAATAAACGGCCCATATATACGGAACACAAAAAACGTTTGTGTGAACGAGCCCCCAAGGAGTGGCATTTTGGATGTATTTTAGTTTTGTTATACATGCTTTGGATGTTGGTTTTAATTATATTGTTCTTAATGTCAGAAACTTCTTACTAAGGTGGCTTTAAATAAGCTTGGTGATAGCAACTGTAGCAGACTCATGATATTGTTGAATTGACTAGGAATTGCATGGCATCTTTCAGACAGTTATGAGGAAGATGAAACATAACTCAAAACCAAAATAATCCAATATATACGAGTTTGTTGCTTTAAGTGCATGAAATTACAAAAAATGAATAAAACCTGTAATACAATGCTAAACAAATATATGGTAAATATTTCAAATATTGAACTTTGACATTCAAAATAGCATCCCTGGACAATCGATTTTCCCTTTCTGGACTTTCGATTTTCCGCTTTTGCATTTTTTACTCCCAGCCTTCCCGGACCCATCACTTTTTTTTTATGTTCATATAGCCACATGAGGGCTTGTTTTATGTGGGGCAAGTTGTACTGTCTTATGTAATTTACTGTTGCACACAATATAGTCAGAAAAATGTTTCCAATTGGGGTCAAATTGGAAAAAATATATAATTCTGCAACAGTATGTTTTTTTAAAATTTTTTTATGGTATTCCATAAGTGGTAAAACTGATCTGTGCCCATTCTCTAGGTCAGTACATTTACAATTTCTATAGTTTTTAAATTAAATTAGACCCTCAGCCTAGGGTTACACAACGACAATAAGTCGCATGAAATATAGGGCACAACTACACTGCAACATGTGTCGTGCAACATTGATGTCGCACCAATGTCGCGCAACAATTTTTATAATGATATTATATGGTGTCGAACTGCGACATGCAACATGCTGCAACTGCGACGCGACAGTAGCAGAAAAATCAATTTCAAATAGATTTTTTTGGATTGTTGAGTCGCAGTGCGACACCATAGACTATCATTATTCTCGTGCGACATTGGCGCAATGTCGTGTGACATTGGTCGTGTAGCCCTAGCCTAAATCTTCGTCAGACATCACATCACTATATCAGACCTCAGATCAGACTCCCATATTAGGCCTCAGATCAGACCGGCCCCCCATTATCAGATAGCCATCAGAAAGTTCCCAATGTCCAGGAGAAGGACGGTGACCTTGGGGAAGATGTTCCTGGCACTCCCTTATCGCCTGAGACTGCCGAACCAGTGAAGTCTGTGGGTACAAGTGACAGTGAGCATGGTTCTGGAGACTGGGCAGGATGCTGACCAGTGCCCTGGGGCTTCAGAAGCCGTAAACTATGGTGTGAACCAGCGGCAGTTGTTATCTGCCGAGCCGGGAGGTGTTAAGACACTAGGACTGGAGACTGAGCTGCAAATGATAGATGTGCGGGACAGTCATGCGGATAATAAGGACTATCCGATGGTTCTCACTCAGTGTGAGACTCCAGTGAGAACTGTGACTTGTGAACCAGATGTTATACATATGCTCATACATGAGGGAATGTTGGGCTGTGATTTCCCGTTGTTCCGTGACTTGTAGGGAAGCGGAAACACTTCTGCATTCAGTGAGTGGATTAGGCAGAACTGGTACCTAATCCATTAACTGAAGTGACCATTAAAAACAATGGTGCAGATAAGGTGCAAGGTGATTGTGCCAAGTTGGCTGAAATGCATAATGAAAGGGGGATGTCATGTGAAATATATGATGTTGATAACATGCCTTTTCTGTGGCAGGTTGTGGTCAGGGAAGAAGTGCCCCCTGATGGTAAAAATGTAAATGATCGGTGCCCCTAGAGGTCAGAATTAATAATAACATGAGCGGTATATGTGACGTATGTGCTGTAACCGATAGCAGCTCAGAGAGTGAAGCTATCATGCCAAGGTCCTGCGAAACTAAGGTGGTTACTAGTAGCAACCAGACTGTTATATCTGAGGAGATGAGTCAGGTGATGTCAGCCTAGTGTCTGAAGCCCATATCCAGACAGTTGTAGATGACCTGACACAACAGTACAGCTGCAAACAGGAGGATGATCTCTCTCTCCTCACACTCCCTAGAAACATTAGAGAAGGGACTAGCTGTCTTCATAGAGCACCTGAAGAAGGCTTCAGAAGGGTCAAAGGAGGAGAGCCAGAAAGAGAATGGTGATACTCCTACATCTGCTGCAGCAGAGCCGAGCAAGGAGCAGCTGGAGCCGGAAGCCCACAAGCTTGTGCAAAAAGCTGAAAAGAAACTGTTGAAAAACCTGGTTGATGGTTCAGTGCCTGTAGAAAAAGGGTCTGACATACAAAAAGTTGGAGAAAACCAAGAACAAACTTCAGCGAGAATCGGATGATCTGATGGTGGACCTGGGCCACCAGAAGCAAATTATGTCTAACCTAGAGAAGAAACAGAAGAAGTTTGACTGGCTCCTGACTGAAGAGAAATATATCTTGGCTCGTTATGACGAAAAACGTGACCAAGCGGAGACTGATGCTTGGGAGAAGGAGACCAAAGCCCTCTCCTTGGCTAGAGCCCTTGAAGAAGCGCTTGAGGAGCATGCTGAATTTGAGAGGCTGAACAAGCAACTCAGAGCAGAGATAGATGATCTAGTGAGCTCAAAGGATGACGTCAGGAAGATATGTCTATGAGTTGGAGAAGTCTAAGTTAGAGCCGTTTAAGTATGGGTCTGGAGATGGTGGCACTGCAGAGAAGATGGAAGATGCTTCTGCTGAATCAGTTGATGGGGCTAATGTGGATGCCGAAGACCACAGACCCGTGGTAGAGTGTAGCCCGGGCTTGGAAGACGTCCCCTCTGCCTACAAGGCCTTCTAAATAGACAGAAGCCTGCTGGGGGAGAAGGACGAGGAGGTGAACGATCAGTTTTTGGATCCTGGCTATTACGATTGGCTGTCTCTCCTGACTCCTCCCCAAAAGGAGAACAGTGTCCTGGGTGAGCCTATGGAGAAAATGCCAGAAAACGAGGAGTCTGCTCAAGACCCCGGTGTCTCCAGTGCCTCCTGCCTCGATGAGAAAGAGGGGGAGGAGTAAAGAGGGCAAGTGTATGGTGCCATGTCCGAGAAGGATAAGAAGGCTGTCAAAGAGACTGGAGACTCCAAGAAGACAAAGGCTGAAGAAGTTAAGGCTGGTGTGTTGGTTGACATGAAGTACCAGGTGCTGCAGAGACTAAAGTTAAGACAAAGGGAGCCGCAGCCGAAGTGGAAAAAGCCACTAAAGAAGCAGAGGTTTCTGAAACTGCCACCGTAGCTGGGGAAACTACTGCTGGAAAGAAGGAAGAAGTGAACCAGATGCACGTAAAAGAAGCGAGCAGGGGCCAGCATGCTCTGCTGAAGGAGCCCCGTCAAAGCAAAGGAGAAAGTATCTGGACATGACAATGACTGGGAACAGTTCAGTCAAGAGCTGCAGCAGTCCAAGAAAGGACATGAGGCCCATGTGCGGGAGCCAGAGGATCTAAAAAGAGAGAGCGATCAAAGAGTGCCAGAGCACATCATCATCACCCGGGAAAGAGTAGCAAAAGAGTATCTGGCCATGAGATGGGCACATGAGGCCTTTAGGCAGTTTCTATTGGGAAAGACGTCAGTTTTGGTGATAAACTAAGCTCTGCTGGCATGGGTCTGACAGAACAAAGGAAAGGTTATAGGCCAGGTGGAAGCCCTCTCACCAGCCACCCGTGGCTATGAATGAGTTCACCCCCACGGGCTTGAATAAAGAAAGGTGGGTATGTGAGACAGTGACAGATCTCACACAGGTTAGAGGCAAGGCAGGGGTGGATAGTGTTTTCCACAACAGGTGAGACCAGCTGGAGGTACTCAGGCTGGCATAAAGCATCTCCCAGGGTCTCAGTAAGGGGGGAGTGTGTTACTCGTGGACAGAGGCCTGGAGGCTCTGTGAATATGGTCTCAGCTGGGCAAGGCTGAGGGACCAAGCTGGGCAAGGCTGAGGGACCACGAGGCTGGGAGATAGCCTGGACTAACTTTGTTACAGCCTGGAAGTGAGCTGGACTACTGGCTAAGAAAGTCGCACCTGAAACACTGTGTAAACTGTGAGGTATACTTTAGGTGAGTCAGGTTATTATATGTTTAGTTAGAGCCCAGCCGGGCAGGTGTTTGTTTTGTATTATGTTTTGTTTTTGCTGAGGTGCCAAATAAAAGCAATGTTTGGACCTTAACTTGGTGTCCGTGAAGACGTGTGTGAATGTCCCCAGATAAGAGCTAAATCCCCACAGAATTCAGAGTGTTTTTGGGGGAAGGTGAAGTGAAATTTTGATTTTTTTTTTTCCAGTTTGTGCACTTCGTCATATGAGATAATTTTACATTTTAATAGCACAAGTGTTTTCAGACTTGACCATAATATTAGTTTTTTTGTTGTCTATTTCTATTCTAGGGAAAGTGGGTGATTTAAATTTTTATGTATTTTTATTATTTTTATATTTTTAAAAAACGTTATTTTTATGTCTTCCTAGGTGACTATAACATGCAATAATTAGATTGCCACTTGTATTCTGTAAAGATGTCTATCCATTACAGCAAGGGGGGAACTAACTCTCCTTAGGGAGAGAGAACCTTAATCAGTGTGAGGAGACTTATATGCCATACATGCTTCTCTGGAATTCTGGGAGGGAAGAAATGCAAATTAGCTCTTAACAAGCTTTGCCTCTAATGCCACCAGAAGTAAGGCAGCTATCCTATAGTGTCAATATTCAGCTCTTAAAATAAGCCTTGAGACATGACTTGGATATTAAATAAGCCAGCACCTCATCTGCAGACAGCTGTTCCGAGCAAGGGGGGAACTAACTCTCCTTAGGGAAAGAGCACCTTAATCAGTGTGAGGAGACTTATAGGCCATACATGCTCCTCCATACAGAATACAGGATTCAGTATATTCCAATACAGTGCTGCCACCTGCAGGCAAGCATTGGAATATAGTAGTTATAAGCATAGAAGCCTTGTACAGGCCTATTACTATTATGGAATGCCTTCCCTGATCTTAGCCAGGGGAAGGCATCCCAGGTTGGGAAGCATGCAGGGTCCTGTTTTAGTGCTCTCAGATTCTGTGGTCACATTTCACCATGGCATCTGAGGAGTTAAATGCCTACAATCAGCATTATTGCCAAGCCAGACATTAGCCCCGGGTCTTTGCTATTTAAAACGGCAGATTGCCAGCGATAATGGCTCCCGTTGCACTTGCAAGCGGGGGCCATCTTTAAAGACTGGACTTCCACTGTACATATACTGTGGAGTTGTGGAAGTGGTTAAAAATCCAGAATGGAAAAGGTTAAAAAGAAAAGGGAAACTAAATATTCTGCTTGGTTTTGCATCTGTAATAAAATCATGGCTCAAGCAGGAGTGGTATGTTTATTAAAACTGCATATCTGTAGCAGTGAAACATATTGATTTCTGCTCAAAGTAAATGTAATAATGAAATGTTTTCAATGCCACCTCCTTGTGTGTCTATTTCCACTTGTCATCTGCAGTCATTAATGGAGTGGATCAGATATCAAAGTCATTTTTAGAGGTGTTTTGATCAATATCTTGACATAATGAACTGAAATGTAGGTCCTTCAACATTGAGCTTTCAGGAAGAAATTATTGATATTGTTGTCGAGCGTCGTTAATAAGCAGTGAACCTAGTGACTAGACTAAGTAGAACACTGTTTTGGAAAATACCTACGTTTTTTACCAAAACAGACTGAAAGAATAATAAACAAATTAAACATCTGTAAAAAAAAATTGTTCAAGGTAACATTGGTCATGTTTAATGTGCTCTAATCTGAATTTGCACACCAGTGTGGCACTTTCTGGAAAGCCATAAATTTTCAATCATAGTAGAGATGAGCGAACTAGAGACAAGCAAATTGGCTTGTAATGAACCAAGTTCTTTACTAACTTCCCAAAAATGTGTCCGCCAGACAAAGCCGAAACTTTTCAGGTTCCCTTCAGACACATGACTTTGTGGGATGGGAGATTTTCCTGGCTCTCAACTACTTAACCCCATATAACCCAACAAAGACACAAACACATGACTTGAGTAAAAGGCTTAATTTATTAACACAATGAATTACTAAGTATTCTACAAATACCTAGTAGCATAACAAATAGTCCAATAAATTTCACCAAACATTATTACCACGACAATCCTATATTAATCCAACATCACAACAATATTTAACATTTAAACATGAAGGTATCCTAGAAGGCAATCCAAGTAACCAGATTCGCCCCTCGCGAACCTCTTCATATGATCCAGGTTTAATCCAGCCTTACCCTCGGCCGCACTCTCTGACCCAAGGGCACCAACTCTTGGAATTAAACCCCTGTCAGGCTATTAGCCCAAACAGGATCCCCCAGCTTGCCATTCACCACAACGTCTTAGATGCACGCCACAACAGATATAGCCATGCACCTATTCCAAGTTTTGCCTCCCAGGATCCCTCCTTTAACCTGCCACCAGGTGAACATAGGGGTCCCCTCACCTATGTGTGTCCCTCCACACCTTAAAGGCCACTTCTAAACCTTCCTGCAAGCCCAAAGTCTACATGTCAATCCCGATCTTAAAAACATACTGGACACCCCTTCCAACTCCTTATGGCGCACTACAAAACCCCCTTGTCTCCTCACAAAATGACCTACTTACCTGTTAACCTTGCCCGTGCTCTGTTAAGTTTATCCACGGACCTCGCAAATCTCCACACCCGCCAGGCAATAATGTCCGACCATACCACCAATAAGCCTGGATAATCCGCTAACAATCTCAACAAGTCCAACTTGATGTCCCTGATCACATCCCAGGATCGACGAATGGACAAGTCGTTCGTCTCCCGCATGTAGCACCACTGTATCCGCTGCATGGTGACAAAATTCCGGAAGCACTCAACCCCACATCAAACCCTGTATACCTATCCATCGAACCTGTAACTCTCAGACATCAAACCCCAAATGCCTACCATTCCTTCATACGTCCGCTCTCCGACCCCACCAATACACATAAGAGGGGCCAAAAATCCAGGCTAAACATGGAACGGGCCCTGAAAGAAATTTAAAATAACAGAAAAAAACTTCAGAAACATAAACAAAACCATTCCTTAGAACCACAGCTAAAAACCAACCACCACCATCCTCCCATCCCTCAGCCCACATGAGACAACAAATGTGGACAGATGTAAGAACGAAAACTTGCCGACTGCCATCTACCTATGCGCCTAATCACAGCCTCTCCCAGACCCCACCTTGATGCTTCGGTGGCAGCACCAATCCTAAATGATTGAGATGCAAACTCATTTGCCACCAGGCATTTCCAGAATATTGCCACAAACTGAAAACGAGACAATCCCACCCCATTCTGTTGTACTAAAAAGGGACATGCCATGTCTGGCCTTACCGCCAAAAAATCCCCAACACATCGAACCGGGCAAACCACTGACTCCCCCAGTGATCGCAACACAAAATGAGTGCGCCTTCCTTCCGGGTCAGTTTTTGATTTTCGCAAAAAGTACCATAACCCCTCAGCACACAGTACTACGTCCCCTCGCTGCTAACCACCTGCTCCAAGTTTACTCCGCGCAACCAACTCAGATACCATGAATGCACCAAAAAATGGCAATGAAAACGCTGCCCTAAACAAGCACACTTCATAGCTTGCTTCACAAATCACACCCACCTGCCTCCACAAACGCTGCAACAATTCATATGACACCGGGCGTTGTCTGTCCCTGCTAAAGGAAATCCGCCGGAAACCTTTTAAAGCATGACGCACCAGGAAACATTTTGAAACATCCCCCACACCCCACATAGGTAACCAAAAGGAAACCGCCGACACCCTCTTCGCCACCACAGAATAAGACAATCCATCGCTAAATGCTAAACCCACAAAATAAATCAATAGGATCGTAAAATCTGCTGTATCACAACACCCAACTTTCTCAATCAACTGTTCCCATAAGGACCACACAGCGGTTTAAGCAGACCACGTACTGGTACTCACTGACTGCCAGAGCAACTGAGGACACAGGTGCCCCCGCTCTACTGCACCAGTCGACAAAAACAATTCCACTGAAAATGAGAGAGCGTCAGCCACAGAATTTTCAACACCTGGAACGTGAACAGCAACAAAACACGCATTTAACAAACCCCGTAAAACCAAATGCCGCAACAAATGTATCACCGGCAGGGAACTTGCAGATTGCAAATTGATAGCCTGGACTATACCCATGTTGTCACAGAAAAAACGCACTTGCTTATTCCGCAGCAAGTACCCCAACAATTCAACCACCAAAATAATAGGAAATAGTTCCAATAATGCCATGTTGGAAATTAAGCCAGCCCGTTGCCATTCCTCAGGTCACACACCCGTGCTCCATTCCCCTTGACAATAAGCACCAAACCCGCAAGAACCAGACACGTCAGTAAAAAATTCTAAGTCAACGTTGGAGATATGCCCGTCCATCCACACCAACCTACCATTGTACTGAGCCAAAAATTGCTCCTGCACCGCCAAATCCGCCTTCACCTCCGCAGACAATCTCACGTAATGGGACGGGGAGACCACACACGCCATTGCCATAGCCAAGCGCCTACAAAAAACCCTGCCATAGGCAAAATCCAGCATGCAAAGTTCAGCTTACCCAAAACCGACTGAATCCTACATAACTGCACCTTATTAGCCCTCAGCAAACTCTCAACTTCCAATACTAAGTCACTCAATTTTTTCTCCGGCAAACGACATTCCATCTTAACCGTGTCAATGACAATGCCCAAAAATTTTACAGCAGTCGCAAGGCCTTCCGTCTTCTCGGGAGCCAACGGGAGCCCAAACGCTGCCGCCACACGCTCCATCGTATGCAGCAAAATTGAAGACGTATAAGACACAGAATAAAGCTCCTGATCTATACCTTCGTTCACCAAACTCCCCGCTGGATAAGACAGATGATGAATGAGACAAAACTTATTCAGCTTTTTTTGGGGTACCAACCCCAACGGCGATATGCGCAAGTCTGGCAAAGGACTCTCAGCTACTCTGTCCGCCCTAACCTCCTTCTTGATCTTTTCATGTACGACTCCTGGCCTAGACAGAGCAGACACTAAATTACGTACATACCCCCAACCTCAACTGACGTGCACGTGATCCTAAAACCTTCCACAAATCCTTTCCTCAGCAACTCCGCCGCCGCCCTCCTAGGGTATGTGTTTCGAAATGGAAGCATCTCTTCCACTCTCACCAGTGTCAGACCTCTTCTGAGCAGCCTTCTGTCCCTTCCCTTTTACCCCTTTAAAACACCTGCTAAAACTGTGGGAGCCCCCACATCCCAAACATTTGTGTTTAAAACGGCAGTCGGACAAGAACTTACAATGTCCCTCGTTGAACTGCCAACAGCACCCTTTTCTACCGCCAGAAGGCGACTCTGCTGCAAAAGTACCCCCCGACGTCCCACGAAAGAGCAGCGCCCCATCCTTAGGAGCGGCCATAAGTCGCATCCCCAAACTGATATCCTTGTGGTCCCACCTTATACTCAGCCCTGCGCTGACGAAATTGCTCGTCATATCTCAGCCACGCCACTCCGCCATACACTCGATACGCCTCTCAGATTGAGTCCATGCACCCAAAAAGCGCGGAGCAAATTTCCGGCGCTTTTTCCCCTATCACACTTTCCAATATCGCAAAAGCCTGTAACCAATTTGCGAATGTGCGCGGGATCAAACGATACTGACGCCTCTTCTCCTCCTCCTTCTTGCTCTCGTCGATAGAACTTCACTAACGGCAAAAGGAAAGAAAAATCTCAACATATTCATCCCTATGAATCTTCTCTCTAATCTCTGGCCCCCAACAGCCCCTTGAAGCACACATAAAGTTCCCCTTTTGCTGCATCCGCTAACCCCACTGAACTAGACGCCGCCTCCGCTGCCGGTGCAGCTACCAGGGGAACTGCTGCTGGCATGGAAACCACTTGGGGAACGGTGCTCCACCCAACCACCCCAGTCTGACCCGCAACTACATTGGATCCCAAACTGGCCCCATCTGCCGGTGACCACACTGCCGCAGGAGAAGGCACTACCCCTGCACCCACCCTTGCTACCAACACTGCCAAAACCTCAAGCAATTCCTCCCCCGCAACATCACCAAAAACCCCGCCCCCATGACCCACTCTCATCTGGCTGTCCGCCGACCGCCTACGACCATGTTCTTGTAGGACCCCCTAGCCAACAGCTGCCGCGGCCAGCTCAGCCGCAACCCAAGACATCGCATCCTGTCCATCCTCCGAATCCTGGGACACTTCACCTTCTTCCTCAGATGGTGACGCTGGCGCCCTGCTTCCATGTCCGCAAAGAGTAGGGTCATCCTCTTCATCCCTTTCAGTGTCCGGCCCACCAGCAGGTGGACGCATGCCAGTGGATGATGGTGCTGGATCTTCCCCCCCTTGGTGCCTGGTCTGCTGTTATATTCTCTGAAGGCTCCCTTCCCCCACTGCAGACATCTTGGGGGAAGGAGCCATAGAAGGATCACTTCTCCCTTTTCTCCTGTAGTACCTCTGGCTCCCACTAGAGGGCCTCGGTGCCGACACCAGCTCTGACCTGGCTTGTCTTGCCTGCCGCTGCTCAGCTCTCTCTTCTCTGGACTGAGATTCCTTGGAGCCCGCCTGCCGGCCCTGTGCTGGGCTCCATCTGCAGATGCCACCCTGATCAGATCCCCGCCACAGGTAAGCTGCTGGAGAGCCACTGCTCCATCGCCTAGCGCTGCACCCGCTGACAGAGAGCAAGGCCGGGGGCTAACCCTTCCCTCTCCCGCTGAGCCCAGCCGCCGTGCAGGATTCCTCCCAGCGTGGCCGCTGGTAGCACTGGTTCCACTGCCCTACAAATGCGCTGGAGGGTCCCTGAGGGGGCTCCTTAGGCACCGCTGGACACGCGGCGCATAATCCAGGCTCAACCATTCTGGGGGCCTAGATCTCCTCGCCCGCTCCCTACTGACCGGAGCCACCTCCGCCCGCCCGCTGCCTTGCAAAGCCACCTGCAGGGTCTTCTGAACCCACTGCTCGCCATTACTTGCAGTAGCAGCCCTAACCTGTTCAATTAAAAGTTCTAAGCCAGACATGGTGATGGTGACTCTTTACGCTTTTCCTCACGGATCCAACTGCCCTACAAATCCCTCCCCTAAGGCCATATATCCTTGGAGCGAATCCCCGCTCCACCCCCCACCGAAACTCTATGCCTGCAACCGGACTGCCCTACTATTAACCCTACGTGCCACAACCTTTCACCATAGTCAAGCTGCAATTCACAACGGCTGTGCCTGCTCCATTGCTTTACTTACTGTAAAACTCAGTGCTGCAGCATTTTACTGCACATTTCGAACATAGGGACAGTGTACAGTCCCAATCAAGCTTCTATTCTAGTGTGAGGAACAGTGAAGAGAAAGGCTAAAAGGAAGAATAATGCCTCATTCACACGTCATTGTTTTGATCAGTGATTTCCATCAGTGATTCTGGTGTGGCTCTAAACTCAGAACAGGTGCAGATCTTTTCCTTATACCTTATGTCTGTGGAGGCTCCAATCCTGGTTTTGGCTCATAATCACTAATAGAAATCACTGACCAAAACACTGACGCATGAATGAGGCTTAATTGTGTAGACTAGGAGAAGGCAGGGAAAGCTTTCAGCCAGGTAGTGAGAAGTGAGGAGGTGAGGCTGCGTGTGCAGAACCCTCAAAAATGTTGGTGTGAGGGGAATAAGCTCAATACAACTGTATAACATGTGTTTTACCATACAGAGGATGGATATCATTATACATCTCAGTGAAAACACCTTAAATAATAGTTTTAAATCTTGGACAGACAGTTTTATTTATTTATTAAATTTTTTGGTGGTGGCGGTGGCAGACAGCATTATACGTGTGCAATGCATGATTTACAGAGAGTAACGTTTTAACTCTCAGTGAAAATACGTGAAATACCAGACCAAAAACAGTGTCAGAGTATCCAAGATGCAAATAGCAATACAAGTGGGGAAAGCGTGTTTTAGAATACATAGTGTAGCATTTTAATTGTGGCTGGATCGGCTATCAGAAAGGTGAACCTAACCTATCTAACCCTATCTACAACAAGCAGTAGAGTTATGCCATAACTGCTGTGGTAGGGCAGCCTAAAGGGGGCCACCCTAATGTGAAGTGACTGTAAGAAGGTGTGGGTGGGTGGGTGAAATCAGCTGAATCAGCGTCAGCCTGGGCCCAGAGGTGCCTATAAATAACCTAGTAATCAGCCAGCCTGGGCCCACAGGTACATATAAATAGCCTTGTAATCAGCCTCCCCTCCCACAAATGCAGCAATATCTTGCTTATACTTGTGGTCGGATCGGCTATAAGAAAGGCGAACCTAACCTATCTAACTCTATCTACAACAAGCAGTAGAGTTATGCCATAACTGCTGTGGTATGGCAGCCTAAAGGGGCCAAAAAGAGCAGACCTTACTTTAGAGTAAATATATACATACCATTACGACACCCAATTTTGAACGGAAAATACCTTTCACGATGAAGGTGCAGAATATACCGTATATATCACAGTGACTTCCATCTACCTTACCTCTTTGTCATGTGCACCGGCACATCGTTCTTGGAGATGGTTAATGCTGATGCGATTGAAAGAGTGGCCGGTAACCAGAAACGATTTACTCCTATGCTGACTAACAACATATGACCATATAACGAGAAGGTTTGAATCCTGAGAGCTGCAGACTAAAGCAAACAATGGTGAATCTGTAGGAAGGGCCTAAATGAACTCCAACCATCCACCAAGGGCCCTGATCGGGCACCGACTGTTGCTGTTGGCAAAATACTTCACCTCTACTTATTCCCCAGGCTACATTTTTTATTTATTTTCTTATTAAGGACCCAAAAGTTAGCACATGGCGTATGCCGTTTTACTGTAGTAGTAGATTAAGTGAAACGTGTAAACTCACCAGGCCTGGGGAACCATACACAGGAATACATGGCTATTTCGATTAACGAGCTAATGTTACCTATACTAAGGACGGAATGTACACATAATACCTGCAGTTGTGACAAAAAATAAGCTTAAGGTCGTGATAAACTATGTATGCTGCGCCTGTAGTCGTGATAGGACTTGTCGTGTCTGTAGTCATGACGGACTTCGTAAACTGCGCCTTATTACTGTACCTCCTACTGGAAGACGGACCGATACCCAGGACTTAGGCCGGACACCAACACCCTCAGCCCAAGTTTGTAGATGAAGTAAGCATGCCTGGGAGAAGATGATGTCCGCCAAGGCAGGCTTGGCATGACTGCTTATAAAGAAAACAATGAAGACCCAACAACCTAGAAAATAAAAGTCAGAAAACAATAATAAGAGTGAGACTCTAATGGCACAAGCCACGTGTGCGAGCCACCACAAGAAAATTGTATTGCGAGCCACAGATGACCGAGCCATGCGAGCGGGTCTGAAGGCAGAAAAGACATGGAACCTACTTGTTGTGGGACCACGCAGCCGGCCTCAAATGGCGGAGTTATGTGTGTAAAATTTAAACAGATAAGCCATGCGTGAGAGACTCTAATGGCGGAGTCATATGTATAAAACTAAAACGGAGAAGCCATGCGTGAGAGACTAATGGCTGAGCCATGCGTGAGAGACTAATGGTATTTTTTTTTTTTCTCCTACAACGATGGTCACCACAGCACCACCTCCTATTGGCCTAAGAAAGACATAACATGGGTGAACATAAACCCTGATGCAACGCCAATTGATAGACATATAGTGCACCTATAAACATAGCACGGAACCGCAGACACATGCTTGCCCATAAAATAATGTCTATAGATTAAATACACTTACATACAAGAACATCGGAACTCAATTACAGATGCCTTGACCAAATCTGCTTGTGCCCCCATACACAGACCACTGATACACATTTACCGACACCTTGCATGTTGTGCACTAAATGCAGACGTGCGCCCCACATGAAAAACAGATGACAGTTAAACATGCAATTTTTTTATTTTTTTATTTTTTTTCCGCTCATTCCTGCCTAATTTTAGGCATCTATCATACCAATACCTATATATAAACAGTAGACCCCCCCCATCCTAGCCACCAACAACTGACTATTTGCGCCCAACCCCCTTCTTCCAAGAACACTGCAAATCGCGGACCGCAGTGTGAGTCCTGTGCAGCAAGTTCGATCCTACCGTGAGCGCCAGCATTCGGCTGGCACCTTTTGCTGTTTACCCAGGCGTGAACGTGCTGCTTTTTTTTTTTTTTTTTAATCGACCATTGATCCACATTTACTTAAACACAGCATGCATAGCTTGAGCCAACTGCAGACACTCGCCCCGCATGTAAACCAGGTATCAGAAAACATACAATAATACCTGCTCTAAGCACAATAACTGTATGCAATGGCCCCACCAGGCCTCTGAATAGCCGTTTTTTTTTTAACGCATCTGTAGTCACGACAGACTAATGCCTGCAGTCGTGACAGGGCTTTATAATGAGTCTGTAGTCGTGACAGACCTGGCAGTACCTGCCTAGAAAAAATATATATATATGTTTATATATATACATACAGTGGGATGCGAAAGTTTGGGCAACCTTGTTAATCGTCATTATTTTCCTGTATAAATCGTTGGTTGTTACGATAAAAAAATGTCAGTTAAATAGATCATATAGGAGACACACACAGTGATATTTAAGAAGTGAAATGAAGTTTATTGGATTTACAGAAAGTGTGCTATAATTGTTTAAACAAAATTAGGCAGGTGCATAAATTTCGGAACTGTTGTCATTTTATTGATTCCAAAACCTTTAGAACTAATTATTGGAACTCAAATTGGCTTGGTAAGCTCAGTGACCCCTGACCTACATACACAGGTGAATCCAATTATGAGAAAGAGTATTTAAGGGGGTCAATTGTAAGTTTCCCTCCTCTTTTAATTTTCTCTGAAGAGTAGCAACATGGGGGTCTCAAAACAACTCTCAAATGACCTGAAGACAAAGATTGTTTACCATCATGGTTTAGGGGAAGGATACAGAAAGCTGTCTCAGAGATTTCAGATGTCTGTTCCCACAGTTAGGAAGTTGGAACATATTGAGGAAATGGAAGACCACAGGCTCAGTTCAAGTTAAGGCTCGAAGTGGCAGAACAAGAAAAATCTCGGCTAGACAGAAGCGACAAATGGTGAGAACAGTCAGAGTCAACCCACAGACCAGCACCAAAGACCTACAACTAGGGATGAGCGAACCCAAACTGTATAGTTCGGGTTCATACCGAATTTTGGGGTGTCCGTGACACGGACCCGAACTCGGACGTTTTGGTAAAAGATCGGGTTCGGGTTCGGTGTTCGTCGCTTTCTTGGCGCTTTCTGAAAGGCTGCAAAGCAGCCAATCAACAAGCGTCATACTACTTGCCCCAAGAGGCCGTCACAGCCATGCCTACTATTGGCATAGCTGTGATTGGCCAGAGCACTATGTGACCCAGCCTCTATTTAAGCTGGAGTCACATAGCGCCGCCCGTCACTCTGCTCTGATCAGCATAGGGAGAAGTTGCAGCTGCGACATTAGGGCGAGATTAGGCAGTGATTAACTCCTCCAAAAGACTTCATTCAGAGATCGATCTGCAGCTGTGGATGATTGAACTGCTGCTATTGAATTGCTCACTGTTTTTAGGCTGCCCAGAGCGTTTTTCAGTCACTTTTTTCTGGGGTGATCGGCGGCCATTTTGTGTCTTGTAGTGTGCCAGCACAAGCTGCCACCAAGTGCATTTAACCCTCAATGGTGTGGTTGTTTTTTTGGCTAAATCCTACATCAGGGTCAAGCTGTCACACCAAGTGCATTAAACCATCAATAGTCTGGTTATTTTTTGGCCATATACTACATCAGGGGCAAGCTGTCACCAAGTGCATTTAACCCTCAATGGTGTGGTTGTTTTTTGGCTAAATCCTACATCAGGGTCAAGCTGTCACACCAAGTGCATTTAACCAGCAATAGTCTGGTTATTTTTTGGCCATACACTACATCAGGGGCAAGCTGTCACCAAGTACATTTAACCCTCAATGGTGTGGTTGTTTTTTTGGCTAAATCCTACATCAGGGTCAAGCTGTCACACCAAGTGCATTTAACCATCAATAGTCTGGTTATTTTTTGGCCATATACTACATCAGGGGCAAGCTGTCACCAAGTGCATTTAACCCTCAATGATGTGGTTGTTTTTTGGCTAAATCCTACATCAGGGTCAAGCTGTCACACCAAGTGCATTTAACCATCAATAGTCTGGTTATTTTTTGGCCATATACTACATCAGGGGCAAGCTGTCACCAAGTGCATTTAATCCTCAATGGTGTGATTGTTTTTTGGCTAAATCCTACATCAGGGTCAAGCTGTCACACCAAGTGCATTTAACCATCAATAGTCTGGTTATTTTTTGGCCATATACTACATCAGGGGCAAGCTGAGCCTGTCACCGAGTGCATTGTCACCAGTAAACCTATACCTGTCACCCAGCGCCTAAATACTAGGCCTCAAATTTATATCCAGCTAAATCTGTCGTTACTGCTGTGGCTGGTCAAGTTATTTAGTGTCCGTCAAAGCACAGTTTTTGTTGTGGGTTGAAATACAATTCCCAATTTAGCAATTTCCTAATTTAGTGGTTTCTGCTGTATCAGAGCTATTTTAAATCTATCCCTAAAAGGGTATATAAGATTCAAGGTGCACATAGGGTCATTCTGAATAACTTCACACACACGCTACTGTGCATTTCCAAGTCTAATTCTGTCAGTAAACCTATACCTGTCACCCAGCACCTAAATACTAGGCCTCAAATTTATATCCAGCTAAATCTGTCGTTACTGCTGTGGCTGGTCAAGTTATTTAGTGTCCGTCAAAGCACAGTTTTTGTTCTGGGTTGAAATACAATTCCCAATTTAGCAATTCTCTAAATTAGTGGTTTCTGCTGTATCAGGCCTACTTTAAATTTATCCCTAAAAGGGTATATTAGATTCAAGGTGCACATAGGGTCATTCTCAATAACTTCACACACACGCTACTGTGCATATCCCAGTCTAATTCTGTCTGTAAACGTATACCTGTCACCCAGCGCCTAAATAATAGGCCTCAAATTTATAGTCAGCTAAATCTGTGGTTACTGCTGTGCCTGTATTAGCGTAATACGATACCTAAATAGATAGCCAGATAGTGTTAGGTGTCTTTAAAAAAAGGCCTGAATTTGAATTCAATACATTGGGCCAAATAATATTTTTGTTGTTGTGGTGAACGATAACAATGAGGAAAACATCTAGTAAAAGACGCGGACGCGGACATGGTCGTGGTGGTGTTAGTGGACCCTCTGGTGCTGGGAGAGGACGTGGCCGTTCTGCCACAGCCACACGTCCTAGTGTACCAACTACCTGAGGTCCCAGTAGCCGCCATAATTTACAGCGATATTTGGTGGGGCCCAATACCGTTCTAAGGTTGGTAAGGCCTGAGCTGGTACAGGCATTAGTCAATTGGGTGGCCGACAGTGGATCCAGCACGTTCACATTATCTCCCACCCAGTCTTCTGCAGAAAGCGCACAGATGGTGCCTGAATACCAAGCCCATCAGTCTGTCACATCACCCCCATGCATACCAGGGAAACTGTCTGAGCCTTAAGTTATGCAGCAGTCTCTTATGCTGTTTGAAGACTCCGCTGGCAGGGTTTCCCAAGGGCATCCACCCAGCCCTTCCCCAGCGGTGGAAGACATAGAATGCACTGACGCACAACCACTTATGTTTCCTGATGATGAGGACATGGGAATACCACCTCAGCATGTCTCTGATGATGACGAAACACAGGTGCCAACTGCTGCGTCTTTCTGCAGTGTGCAGACTGAACAGGAGGTCGGGGATCAAGACTGGGTGGAAGACGATGCAGGGGATGATGAGGTCCTAGACCCCACATGGAATGAAGGTCGTGCCACTGACTTTCACAGTTTGGAGGAAGAGGAGGTGGTGAGACAGAGCCAACAGCGTAGCAAAAGAGGGAGCAGTGGGCAAAAGCAGGACACCTGCCGCCAAGAGACTCCGCCTGCTACTTACCACCGCCATCTGGGACCGAGCACCCCAAAGGCAGCTTCAAGGAGTTCCCTGGCATGGCACTTCTTCAAACAATGTGCTGACGACAAGACCCGAGTGGTTTGCACGCTGTGCCATCAGAGCCTGAAGCGAGGCATTAACGTTCTGAACCTTAGCACAACCTGCATTACCAGGCACCTGCATGCAAAGCATGAACTGCAGTGGAGTAAACACCTTAAAAACAAGGAAGTCACTCAGGCTCCCCCTGCTACCTCTTCTGCTGCTGCCGCCTCGGCCTCTTCTGCTGCTGCCGCCTCGGCCTCTTCCTCCACCTCTGCAGGAACGTTGGCACCTGCCACCCAGCAAACAGGGGATGTACCACCAACACCACCACCTCCGTCACCAAGCATCTCAACCATGTCACACGGCAGCGTTCAGCTCTCCATCTCACAAACATTTGAGAGAAAGCGTAAATTCCCACCTAGCCACCCTCGATCCCTGGCCCCGAATGCCAGCATTTCTAAACTACTGGCCTATGAAATGCTGTCATTTAGGCTGGTGGACAAAGACAGCTTCAAACAGCTCATGTCGCTTGCTGTCCCACAGTATGTTGTTCCTAGCCGGCACTACTTCTCCAAGAGAGCCGTGCCTTCCCTGCACAACCAAGTATCCGATAAAATCAAGTGTGCACTGCGCAACGCCATCTGTGCAAAGGTCCACCTAACCACAGATACGTGGACCAGTAAGCACGGCCAGGGACGCTATATCTCCCTAACTGCACACTGGGTAAATGTAGTGGCAGCTGGGCCCCAGGCGGAGAGCTGTTTGGCGCACGTCCTTCCGCCGCCAATGATCGCAGGGCAACATTCTTTGCCTCCTGTTGCCACCTCCTCCTACTCAGCTTCCTCCTCCTCTTCTTCCACCTGCTTATCCAGTCAGCCACACACCTTCACCACCAACTTCAGCACAGCCCGGGGTAAACGTCAGCAGGCCATTCTGAAACTCATATGTTTGGGTGACAGGCCCCACACCGCACAGGAGTTGTGGCGGGGTATAGAACAACAGACCGACGAGTGGTTGCTGCCGGTGAGCCTCAAGCCCGGCCTGGTGGTGTGCGATAATGGGTGAAATCTCGTTGCAGCTCTGGGACTAGCCGGTTTGACGCACATCCCTTGCTTGGCGCATGTGCTGAATTTGGTGGTGCAGAAGTTCATTCACAACTACCCCGACATGTCAGAGCTGCTGCATAAAGTGCGGGCCGTCTGTTCGCGCTTCCGGCGTTCACATCCTGCCGCTGCTCGCCTGTCTGCGCTACAGCGTAACTTCGGCCTTCCCGCTCAACGCCTCATATGTGACGTGCCCACCAGGTGGAACTCCACCTTGCACATGCTGGACAGACTGTGCGAGCAGCAGCAGGCCATAGTGTAGTTTCAGCTGCAGCACGCACGGGTCAGTCGCACTACGGAACAGCACCACTTCACCACCAATGACTGGGCCTCCATGCGAGACCTGTGTGCCCTGTTGCGCTGTTTCGAGTACTCCACCAACATGGCCAGTGGCGATGACGCCGTTATCAGCGTTACAATACCACTTCTATGTCTCCTTGAGAAAACACTTAGGGCGATGATGGAAGAGGAGGTGGCCCAGGAGGAGGAGGAGGAGGAAGAGGGGTCATTTTTAGCACTTTCAGGCCAGTCTCTTCGAAGTGACTCAGAGGGAGGTTTTTTGCAACAGCAGAGGCCAGGTACAAATGTGGCCAGCCAGGGCCCACTACTGGAGGACGAGGATGAGGAGGAGGTGGAGGAGGATGAGGATGAAGCATGGTCACAGCGGGGTGGCACCCAACGCAGCTCGGGCCCATCACTGGTGCGTGGCTGGGGGGAAAGGCAGGACAATGACGATACGCCTCCCACAGAGGACAGCTTGTCCTTACCTCTGGGCAGCCTGGCACACATGAGCGACTACATGCTGCAGTGCCTGCGCAACGACAGCAGAGTTGCCCACATTTTAACGTGTGCGGACTACTGGGTTGCCACCCTGCTGGATCCACGCTACAAAGACAATGTGCCCACCTTACTTCCTGCACTGGAGAGTGATAGGAAGATGCGCGAGTACAAGCGCATGTTGGTAGACGCGCTACTGAGAGCATTTCCAAATGTCACAGGGGAACAAGTGGAAGCCCAAGGGCAAGGCAGAGGAGGAGCAAGAGGTTGCCAAGGCAGCTGTGTCACGGCCAGCTCCTCTGAGGGCAGGGTTAGCATGGCAGAGATGTGGAAAAGTTTTGTCAACACGCCACAGCTAACTGCACCACCACCTGATACGCAACGTGTTAGCAGGAGGCAACATTTCGCTAACATGGTGGAACAGTACGTGTGCACACCCCTCCACGTACTGACTGATGGTTCGGCCCCATTCAACTTCTGGGTCTCTAAATTGTCCACGTGGCCAGAGCTAGCCTTTTATGCCTTGGAGGTGCTGGCCTGCCCGGTGGCCAGCGTTTTGTCTAAACGTGTATTTAGCACGGCAGGAGGCGTCATTACAGACAAACGCAGCTGCCTGTCTACAGCCAATGTGGACAAGCTGACGTTCATAAAAATGAACCAGGCATGGATCCCACAGGGCCTGTCCATCCCTTGTGCAGATTAGACATTAACTACCTCCCCTTAACCATATATTATTGTACTCCAGGGCACTTCCTCATTCAATCCTCTTTTTATTTTCATTTTACCATTATATTGCGGGGCAACCCAAAGTTGAATGAACATCTACTCTGTCTGGGTGCCGGGGCCTAAATATATGACAATGGACTGTTCCAATGTTGGGTGACGTGAAGCCTGATTCTCTGCTATGACATGCAGACTGATTCTCTGCTGACATGAAGCCAGATTCTCTGTTACGGGACCTCTCTCCTCTGCCTGGGTGCCTGGGCCTAAATATATGACAATGGACTGTTGCAGTGGTGGGTGACGTGAAGCCAGATTCTCTGCTATGGGACCTCTCTCCAATTGATATTGGTTCATTTTTATTTATTTTATTTTTATTTTTATTCATTTCCCTATCCACATTTGTTTGCAGGGGATTTACCTACATGTTGTTGCCTTTTGCAGCCCTCTAGCTCTTTCCTGGGCTGTTTTACAACCTTTTTAGTGCCGAAAAGTTCGGGTCCCCATTGACTGGGATTCGGGTTCGGGACGAAGTTCGGATCGGGTTCAGATCCCGAACCCGAACATTTCCGGGAAGTTCGGCCGAACTTCTCGAACCCGAACATCCAGGTGTTCGCTCAACTCTATTTATGATATATTTTCTTCATCTTCTGGTACTCTAGCTGAAAAGTGATAAACTGATTTCCTTTAAAGAGAATGCATATTCCACATGCAGGCCCTGACTGAATGGTGAAGTGGAAATAATGTTTTAGAATGGTGAAACATAGTGCACACAATCACCCAATATATACAATAATAGGTCTCTATTTATCACAGAAGTTGTGATTTCTTGTTTGGCAACTCATGTACCGTAACAAGCCTGTCTTCAATTTCTGCTGCTTGCCGCCTGCCCCAAACTTGCAATTGCTATTTGTATTATGCACATACAGCCTGCCGGACCTTCGAATTTTATTGAAATACGCACATACGCAACTTGCCCAGACATTGGACTGTATTCAGACTAAATCTTTTCCCTGATTGCTTGGTGCTTTACATTGGTGACTCTGACCCCTGTGGGTCAGCAGCCAACTACACCATGACAATTCCAGGAGGAAGCAGCCTTGCTAGTTCCCTGCAGTGAAATCCATTTCTCTGTACAATGATTAAAGGGTTAATACCAAGGAAATGCCAGGACAAGGCCTTTAGGTTTAGTCCAAATTCAAACTGGTTAGTTGGCAGAATGGGTCCACACAGTAAACTCAGGCTATGGAACCTGCCGAGCCAAGCCAAAGAGGCCTTTCCAAATAATTTTAGGAAATGGCTCAGCGGCATAAACACCAAGAGCAAATACTGTTGTATAGAGTTGAGCGGACACCTGGATGTTCGGGTTCGACGGGTTCGGTTGAACTTCACAAATAAGTTTGAGTTCGGGACCCGAACTTGACCCGAACTTGACCCGGAACCCAAACCCCAATAAAGTCAATAGGGACCCGAACTTTGGAGCACTAAAATGGCTCTAAAAAGTCATGGAAAAGGCTAGAGGTCTGCAAATGGCATCAAAATGCGGTTAAGAGCCTGGATAGTGCTCTGCAAACAAATGTGGATAGAGATATGACTTTAAATAACATAAAATACGCAAAAATAAAAAATAAAAATTTTGATCTAGGAGGACGAGGTCCACATGGAGTAGGAGGTTAAGGAGGTGGTGGATGTGGAGGTGTAGGTGAAGGCGGCGGCGGAGGAGGAGGTAGCCAACACAGTTTTTTGGTTTTAATTATTTTATTTTTAATTTTGGTTTAAATTAGGGTACACAATCTGTGTAACCCCCTCCAGCCGTGCTAAACAAACGTTCAGACAATACACTGGCTGCAGGGCAGGCCAGCACCTCCAAGGCGTAAAGGGCTAGCTCAGGCCATACGCCCAATTTGGAGACCCAGAAGTTGAACGGGGCAGACCCATAAATCAGTACATGTAGGCGTGTGCACACATACTGCTCCACCATGCCATACGTCCCAGTGATGTCCACAATTCCATTAGATATCTGCTCTTTCAACTTTCGATGTTCTTTTCTGCGCCTAACATGTTGATCATGGTTAGCAGCGAATCAGGGTTCCATGCTGGAGAGGAAGCATGAGAAAGGGAGACCACATCAAAGGGAGGTCAATGGCTGCAATGTGATCAAGCTGAAATCTGGGACAAATTATTGAAGCCAAAGCTTCCAAATAAAGAAGGGGCACGTGGCAATTACCCACTCCTGACTAGGGGAGGTAGTGACGATAAATAACAATACAGGACTCCTAAGATGCCCTGTTATTGGAATGATTAATAAAAAATTATAGGGATTGTCACTGGGGTATTTTGCATTTGTAAATGTTAAACAGGAGTTGCCCTGCTTCCACTTTGTTGAATCTATATAACTTCTGCCTGATCGCACGTCCCAGTGATGTCCACAATCCATTTGGATATCTTCTCTATCAACTTTCAATGTTCTTTTATGCGCTTACCATGTTGATCACGATTAACGGCGAATCAGGGTTTCACGCTGGAGAGGGAGCGTGAGAAAGAGATACCACATCCAAGGGAGGTCAATGGCTCCAATGTGATCGAGAGGGAATGTGGGACAAGTTGTTAAAGTTGAAGCATCGTATGAAAGGAGGGGGCACACGTAAATTAAAGACAAATTTTTTAAATTTAATTCCCTATTACCTATGTAGAGCAAAGGTTTTTCATTGCCAAAAATGGGTTAATGTCACCCACCAATGGAACAGACGATTTGTTAAAATTTCGGTCCCTGTCACCTATGCAGAGCAGCGGTTAATTCATGGCAAAAATAGTAAAATGTCACCCAAGAATGTAACAGACAAATTAGTAAAATGTATTTTCTTGTCCACTAGGTAGAGCAAGGGTATAGCACAGCCAAAAATTGGTGAATGTCACCCAACAATGTAACAGAAAAATGTGTGAAATTTATTAACCTGTCCACTAGGTAGAGCAGGTGTATATCACAGCCAAAAATTTGTGAATTTTACCCGAAAATGTAACAGACAAATTAGTGAAATGTGTTTACCTGTCTTCTAGGTAGAGCAAGGGTATATGAAAGTAAAAAATTGGTGAATATCACCTGAAAATGTAAGAGACAAAGTTTTGAAATGACGTAAAATAAAATACGTACAAAAAACAAACAAAAAACTTGATGTATGAGGTGGAAGTCCATATGGAGTAGGAGGTTGAGGAGGTGGTGGATGTAGCAGTGTAGGTGGAAGTGGCAGTGGAGGAGGACGAGGTAGCCAACACTGGTTTTTGGTTTAGAATTTTATTTATTTTTAAATTAGGGTACACCACAAAAGAGTGTAAAATATCAAAAATACAACAATAAGCAATTGCGCTGCAGTATAACAATGGCTGTGTAAGGCCGGTATACATGTCTATTCTGCACAAGGAAAGGACAAGTCGTGTGGATCCATGCTTGGTTCATTTTAATGAACGTGAGCTTGTCCACATCGGCTGTGGACAGGTGGCTGCGGTTGTCTGTGATAACGCCCCCTGCCGTGCTAAACACATGTTCAGACAATACACTGGCTGCAGGGCAGGCCAGCACCTCCAAGGCATAAAGGGCAAGCTTAGGCCATGTGCCCAATTTGGAGAACCAGAAGTTGAAGGGGGCAGACCTATCATTTAGTACGTGTAGGTGTGTGCACACATATTGTTCAACCATGTTGCTGAAATGCTGCCTCCTGCTAAGACGTTTCATATCAGCTGGTGGTGTTGGTTGTTGTGGTGTGCTGACAAAGCTTTTACACATTTTGGCCATGCTAACCCTGCCTTCTAAGGTGCCAGTGGTGCCCCAGCTGCATTGGCGACCTCTTCCTCCTCCTCTGCCTTTGTTTTGTGTTCCCACTGTGCCCCCGCTGTCAGGTGGAAATGCAACCATCAGTGCATCTACCAGTGATGGAAAGGAAAAGGTACGTTGTCCTTGTAACGGGGATTCAGCAGCGTGGCCACCCAGTAATCAGCACAAGTTAGATGTGGGCAACTCGGTGGTCATCGCGAAGACACTGCAACATGTAATCGCTCATGTGTGCCAGGCTGCCCAGAGGCAACGACAAACTGTCCTCTGTGGGAGGTGTATCATCTGTATCCTCTGTATCCCCCCAACCATGCACCAGTGATGGCCATGAGCTGGTTTGGGTGCCACCCTGCTGTGAACACGGTTCCTCCTCCTCCATCTCCTCCTCCTCATCCTCCAACTCGTCATCCTCCAGAACTTTGCCCTGGCTGGACAATTTTGTACCTGGCATTTGTGGGTGCAGGAACCCACCCTCGGAGCCACTTGTGAATGACTGGCCAGAAACCCTATGAAATGATCCCTCTTCCGCCTCCTCCTCATGTGCCACATCCTCTTTCATCATCGCCAGAAGCATTTTTTCAAGTAGACATAGAAGTGGGATAGTAACGCTGAGATCGACATTATCGGCACTGGCCATGTTGGTGGAGTACTTGAAACAAGGAACACAGGTCTCACATTGAGGCCCAGTCATTGGTGGTGAAGTGGTTCTGTTCTGCAGAGCGACTCACCCGTACGTGTTGCTGCTCGCACAGTATGGCCAGCATGTGCAAGGTGGAGTTCCACCTTGTGGGCATGTCGCATATGAGTCGGTGAGCGGGAATGCCGAAGTTACACTGCAGCACTGTCAGGCGAGCAGCAGCAGGGTGAGAACTCCAAAAGCGCGCACAGCGCGCACAGACGGCCCACACTTTCTGCAGCAGTCTGACATATCGGGGTAATTTTTAAGAAACCTCTTCACCACCAAATTCAGCACATGCACCAGGCAAGGGATGTACGTCAAACCAGCTAGTCCCAGAGCTGCTACGAGATTTCTCCCATTATTGCACACAACCAGGCTGGGCTTGAGGCTCACTGGCACCAACCACTCATTGGTCTGTTGTTCCATGCCCGTCCACAGCTCCTGCGTGGTGTGAGGTTTGTCCCCCAAACAAATGTGTTTTAAAACTGCCTGCTGTCGTTTACTCCTGGCTGTACTGAAGTTGGTGGTGAAGGTGTAATGCTGACTGAATGAGGAGGCGGTAGAGGATGAGGAAGCGGAGTAGGAGGATGAAGCAACAGGAGGCAAACTGAAGCGCCCTGCAATCCTCGGTGGTGAAAGGACATGCGCCAAACTGCTCTCCGCCTAAGGCCCAGCCGCCACTGCATTTATCCAGTGTGCTGTTAGGGAGCTATAACGTCCCTGACCGTGCTTACTGGTCCACGTATCCGTAGTTAGGTGGACCTTGCCACAGATGGCGTTGCACAGTGCAAGCATGATTTTGTCCCCCACTTGGTTATGCAGGGAAGGGATGGCTCGCCTAGAAAAGTAGTGGTGGCTGGGCACGACGTTCTGTAGGACAGCCACCGCCATAAGGCTTTAAAAACTCTCCGTCTCCACCAGACGGAATGACAGCATTTCAAAGGCCAATAATTTAGAAATGCTGGCATTCAGGGCCAGGGATCGCGGGTGGGTAGGGGGGGTACTTCCTCTTCCGCTCCAGTGTTTGGGAGAAGGAGAGCTGAACGCTTTAATGGGACATTGTAAAGATGCTTGGTGACCCAGGTGTTGGTGTTGCTGGCAGGTGCCACTGTCACTCCAGAGGTAAATGAAGAGGGCGAGACTGCAGCAGAAGAGGAAGCAGGAGGAGCCAGAGACCTTTCTTTGTTTTTGAGGTGTCTACTCCACTGCAGCTCGTGCTTTGTTGTGCAGGTTGTGCTCAGGTTGAGAACATTTATGCCTCACTACTAGCTCTGATTGCACAGTATGCAAACCACTCATGTTTTGTTGTCAGCACATTGTCTGAAGAACTGCCACACCAGTGAACTCCTTGGAGCTGACTTTGGTGTGCTCGGTCCTAGCTGCTTTAGGTATTTGCAGGCGTTCTGTCTATTGGACGACCGTTCCGCTTTTGCACCTTGCTCCCTCTTCTGCTGTGCTGGTGGCTCTGTGCGACCACCGCCTCTTCCTCCGAACTAGACAGGTCACTCGCATGACCTTAATTCCATTTGGGGTCGAGGACCTCATCATCCTCCACATCTTCTTCCACCCAGTCTCCAACCCTTCCATCCTTGTCGGTCTGCACACTGCAGAAAGCCACAGCAGTTGGCACCTGTGTTTCATCATCATCCGAGATGAGCTGCGGTGGTCCTCCCATGTACTTATCTTGAAATATAAGTGGTTGGGCATCGGTGCACTCAATCTCTTCTACTTCTGGGGCAGGGCTATGTGGATGAGTCATCAAAAAGCAGAAGAGACTGCTGCATGACTTGGGGCTCAGACTGCTTGGCTGATTTGCAAGTGGGTGAGGTGAAAGACTGATGGAAATCTGCTGCAGTTGCCAACTGTGGTCTTTCAGAAGGAGACTGGGTGGGACTCAATGTAAAGGAGCCACTGTCAGCAACCCAATTTACTATTGCCTGTACTTGTTCTGACCTTACCATTCGTAGAGCCGCATTAGGTCCGACCAAATAACGCTGAAGGTTCTGTCGCCTACTCGCACCTGTGGAATGTGTTTCACTTGTGCGTGTAGCTGGCACAGATCGACCACGTCCTCTCCCTGCAACAGGACTTACACCAGCAGTACCACGACTGGGGCCACGTCCCTTATTTGACGCTCTCCTCATTCTTCGCAAATTTTGGATCTTGATTAAAATGGGTGTTTTTATAATAACAGAATATTATGGCAGTATTTAAATCTTGTATTTCACACTGACAAATGCTGACAAGGCGCAAGATGTAGTGTATGAGAATATAACAGCAGTATCTAACGCTTGTATTTCACACTGACAGATGCAGCAAAGGCCTCAAATTTAGTATTTTGCCAAAAATGGGTGTTTTTCTAAAGCCAGAAAATTATTGCAATATTTCAAGCTTGTATTTCACACGGAAAATGCTACAAAGGCACCAGATGTAGGATATTGCCAAGAATGGGTGTTTTTTTTTTTTAAACCCAGAATATTATTGCAGTATTTTAAGCTTGTATTTCACACTAACAAATGCAGATGTAGGGTATTGCAAAAAATGGGTGCTTTTTTAAACCCAGAAAATGTTTGCAGTATTTAAAGCTTGTATTTCACACTGACAAATGCTGCAAAGGCCCCAGATGTAGGGTTTTGCAAAAAACAAAACAAATATATATATATATAATTACAGTATTTCAAGCTTCTATTTGACTGTCACAAATGCTGTGCTTGTGCACTAAACTTGCATTAAATGGCCGCCGACGCCCACCTAACTAACAGACGGATAAAAGTTATTTTTCTGTGTCACTGGGCTCAGGGCAGGGTAAAAAGAGTGTGCACTGCACCCACAAATCAAAATCTATGTAGATCTTTGAGTTAACAGGCACTTCTGATTAAAGATTCTTTCCTATTCTCTCCCTCACAGCAGCAGCATCCTATCCCTACACTAATCAGAGCAGAGTGACGTGCAGCGCTACGTGACTCCAGCTAATATAGAGGCTGGGTCACTTGCTGCACTGGCCAATCACAGCCATGCCATTAGTAGGCATGGCTGTGATGGCTTCTAAGGGCAGACAAGTTAAATGCTTGTTGATTGGCTGCTCTGCAGCCTTTCAAAATGCGCCGTTAACTCGCCGAACACCAAACCCAAACCCAAACTTTTACTGAAAAGTTCGGGTTCGGGGTCCAAAAATCCTAAAGTTCGCTACGAACCTGAACTTTACAGTTTGGGTTTGCTTAACCCTACTGTTGTAATTACCGTATTTTTAGCTTTATAAGACGCACTTTTTCCCCACAAAATTGGGGGGAAAATGGCCATGCGTCTTATAAAGCGAATACTTGTCAGTGTGGAGGGAGGAGGCGGGGACACTGATGGCATGGCCCGGAGCAGTCACTCTACTCTAATACACCGGGCCCCGCAACTGTTAAATACATTCAATCTGATCTATATCTAAATGTATACACTCTGTTCGGTACTTACTGTAGTACCGTAAGTATAGCATTAAGACAGCGCAGACCGGCATCTCCCTCGGTCATGCGCCACCTGACACAGCTCCCTCCTCATGCGCCGCCTGACACAGCTCCCTCCTCATGCGCCGCCTGCCCCAGCTCCCTCTGTCATGTGCCGCCTGCCTGTTCATTCATAAAGTGAGATAAGCAGACAGGAGGCGCATGAGGAGGGAGCTGGGGCAGGCAGCGCATGACCGAGGGAGCTGGGGCAGGCGGCGCATGACCAAGGAAGCTGCTGGTCTGCGCCGTCTTAATGCTATACTTACGGTACTACAGTAAGTACCGAACAGAGCGGATACATTTAGATATAGATCAGATTGAATGTATTTAACAGTTGCGGGGCCCGGTGTATTAGAGTCACTGCACCAGGCCCCGCCATGAGTGTCCCCGCCTCCTCCCTCCACACTGATGCATCTGATGGGGGATCTGTAGATGACACTTATGGGGATCTGTGGATGACATAAGTGTCATCCACAGAGCCCCATAAGTGTCATCCACAGATCCCCCATCAGTGTTATCCACAGATCCCCCATCAGTGTCATCCACAGATCCCCCCTCAGTGTCATTCACAGATCCCCCATCAGTGTCATCCACAGATCCCTCATCAGTGTCATCCACAGATCCCTCATCAGTGTCATCCACAGATCCCCCATAACAGTGCATCATCCACAGATCCCCCATAACAGTACGTCATCCACAGATCCCCCCATAACAGTGCGTCATCCACAGATCCCCCATAACAGTGCGTCATCCACAGACCACCATTACTTCAAAACCTACCAAAAGCATACCTTTTGGTTCAAAATATTTTTTTCTTATTTTCCTCCTCAAAAACCTAGGTGTGTCTTATCATCAGGTGCGTCTTATAGGGCGAAAAATACGGTATAATACTAATGGATATAATGCCAATGCCGGTTTGAATACCCTGATGATTACTGCAGCTGTACCACAGCCCTCTGCTACATCTGCAGCACCCTTACCACACCCACAGGCTGTCTAAGTGGCAGGGTCTGGTCCCCGTTTGTCTTCTCCCCCAAGTTATGAAAGGGATCCAAAGCAATGCTGTGAACTATGCCTAGGTTACATGACCTATGAGTGTGACATCACTGGCCTAGGAAGAACCTACAGCACTCACCTGAGCACCACACCTTCTTTAACAGCTGATCATCAAGAGTACTGGGTGTCAGACACCCACCATTCAGAATCTCAAAAATAAACTTTAAAGAGCTTGAATGAGGTTAGATACTGTACTGAGAGATCTCAGAGTGTCATACATGATTTTCTAAGGAATTCCAGGCACTTTCAATTCAGGTCGTTTTTATTCATTTGAATAGGACCCAAAAAGAATTTTAAGAAATTTGCTCATCTCAAGTCCATAAATCTGGCTCTCAGGAGCCACTTCGGAAAATGAAAGTTGAGTATTGAATTCTCCATTTCTCCAATAATTCATAGCTAGAAGTCATATTGATGTATGAATTTAAATCAAAGATGTGTATTTCCAAAGAAGTCAATGCTAACACAAATGTTATTCAAGCTAACACAACAGAGGCAAGCATTATTGACCTATTGGTTCTTTCAGCTTTCGGTATTTTATGTTTCTATAGATAAGGGTACTTTCACACTTGCGTTAAAGTTTTCCTGATCAGTTTTATCCTAATGTATTCTGAATGGAGAGCAATACTCTTAAGGTATTTGGCCGGAGAAAACACCACAGCATGCTGCAGTATTTTCGCCGTCCAAAATTCCGGAACACTTGCCAGAATGCCGGATCCAGCATTATTTTCCATTGAAATGCACACCAAGTGTTTCGGCAAAACGGATCCGGTTTTCCAGTCTGCGCATGCACAGACCTTTAAAAATGCAAAAAATAAATAAATACCGGATCTGTTTTTCCAGATGACACCGGAGAGATGGATCCGGTGTTTCAATGCATTTGTTGGACGGATCCACATCTGGATCCGGCCTACAAATGCTATCCGTTTGCAGATGGATTTTCGGATCCAGCAGGCAGTTCCGGCAACGGAACTGCCTGCCGGATTTTCACAACGCAAGTGTGAAAGTACCCTAAGTCATGTGCATAAATATATTATTTTTTGGGGCTGGCTTCTTAAGCTGTCGGGTAGAGTTATTAAGAACTTAGCATGATTTTTCATATAAAAGTAAATACAGTCAAACTTCTTTGAACCGACCACCCAAAATTCCATTGAAAAGGAACTTCTAGGGGTGTAATCCTCTCAGAGAACATGGCCAGTATTCATAACACATAGTGGAATTGAAAAGCTGCCCTAGGAATTGTGGTCTGGATGAGCAAGAGGTCTTCTGAAAGAGTTGATGGAGGTGCTTCAGTTTTATTTATTGATAACAATTTGGATAATTAAAGGACATTTAAAAAGTTTAGAACACTGCAAACAAAAATACAATTGTTCTGAAGATACTAGACTCATTCTACATTAGAATCTTGTCCCTGGAAAAAAGGTTACATTTTCTATTACCATACAGTAGGTTTTATTTACTGTGTACAAAACAGAAAGGAGCACAAACTCTAATCATCACTGTCACCGAATAAATATGGTAGAGAAGACTGGTACATTCAACCAGCATAGTGGCATCAATTAATAACATGTATCAACCCACATTTGCTTTATTTAGCAATAGGAAAGACATTGCAATATGGTTTATTAAAAATATATGTATTTTTTTTGCTGTAATTAGTGTAAAGCTTAAGCCTGAAGCATAATCAATAGAACCAGCCTTTAAAAAAGATAAATAAATTACACTGATTGCCTTGGCTAAAAATAGCTTGTAGACATCAGTTACCCATAGCATGTGAAATGTTTGCTTCCCAATCTGTTTGATGTCTTCCTCGTCTTGTAATGGCTGAGATAATCATGAAGAAAAATTTAAATGTTAATTTTCTGCATTTATTTGCATTTACTGAACCATTTTCACTGTAATTTCATGTAAATGTTAAACGTACTGAATAAACATTAAGGTTGCTCATGAAGATTTTAGTAAGTGAGATCATGTTATAAAAGCATTCTATGTGCAAAGCATATACAATACACCGACAGAATTAAAACATTTATTAAAGAACATTCAGTAGTAATGAAGAAACTAAACTTACAAAAATGACAGAGTGTACACAAAGAATGTTAACATAAATACACAGATAAATGCCATCTATGTAATGGGCTCACTGTAGCTTAAATGGACACTTCCAACTACACATTTTTCTCACACACTACGGTAATTACATATGTGAATATACTATGTATTAAAGAAAATGCATGGTTTTCTGAATATAACATTTTTTTAATAAATAACTTCCTGTATTCTACTTATCGCCCCAGTATTAAACTTCAACGTCAAACACCCTTGCTTGACTTTCTCAGTGACAACATAAACTACGACCAGAGAAGAAGGTGGATGAGTGACTCACTTAGGACATCACCCATTACACTGATAAGAGCACTGCACTTGTGTGGGCATCTTTATCTGGGCCTATCAAGAGAACAATAGAGCTGTCATACTAAGATGTCATACTATCATCCCAATTCTACACTTAGTATTATACTAGCAGATAATACCATCCCCTTGCAGCATCAGTAAACTGACAATGGATTACCTATCTATATAGGATTTGAATTTCACTTTTATGACTGCTGCAGAATGACAAAATATTTAGGATTTAGTTTTCAAAGGCATAGTACTGTTGAAATAAAAAAAAAGTCAGACCAAATTTGTATTTTATTTTATTGTTTTATATGAATATTGGGGGACATTTATTAAGACTGGTGTTTTTTTCCCCAGTCTTGAACCCCCCTTTGCAGCTGGAGGATGTGCCAAATTTAGGTAGAAGCGCATACCCCCTTATAGATGTGTCTCATTTGGGTTCGGGTGTCTGCTTGTGAGCTCCGTTTGAAGGGGCTCACAAGCGGACCCGAACGCATCCGTACTGCCCTAATGCATTCTGAATGGATGTGGATCCGCTCAGAATGCATCAGTCTGGCAGCGTTCAGCCTCCGCTCCGCAGGCGGACACCTGAACGCTGCTTGCATCGTTCGGGTGTCCGCCTGGCCGTGCGGATCTGTCCAGACTTACAATGTAAGTCAATGGGGACGGATCCGTTTGAAGATGACACACTATGGCTCAATCTTCAAACGGATCCGTCCCCCATTGACTTTACATTGAAAGTCTGGACGGATCCATCTGAGGCTACTTTCACACTTAGAACTTTTTTAACATTTTAATGCAGACGGATCCGTACTGAACGGAGCCACCGTCTGCATTATATGAGCGGATCAGTCCCAGACGGATCCGCTCTGAACGCAAGTGTGAAAGTAGCCTTAAATATATCATATAGGAGACACACACAGTGATATTTGAGAAGTGAAATGAAGTTTATTGGATTTACAGAAAGTGTGCTATAATTGTTTAAACAAAATTAGGCAGGTGCATAAATTTGGGCACCACAAAAAAGAAATGAAATCAATATTTAGTAGATCCTCCTTTTGCAGAAATTACAGCCTCTAAACGCTTCCTGTAGGTTCCAATGAGAGTCTGGATTCTGGTTGAAGGTATTTTAGAACCATTCCTCTATACAAAACATCTTTAGTTCATTCAAGTTTGATGGCTTCAGAGCATGGACAGCTCTCTTTAGGTCACACCACAGATTTTCAATTAAATTCAGGTCTGGGGACTGAGATGGCCATTTCAGAACGTTGTACTTGTTCCTCTGCATAAATGCCTTAGTGGATTTTGAGCAGTGTTTAGGGTCGTTGTCTTGTTGAAAGATCCAGCCCTGGCGCAGCTTCAGCTTTGTCACTGATTCCTGGACATTGGTCTCCAGAATCTTCTGATACTGAGTGGAAGCTATGCGTCCCTCAACTTTGACAAGATTCCCAATCCCTGCACTGGCCACACAGCCCCACAGCATGATGGAACCACCACCATATTTTACTGTAGGTAGCAGGTGTTTTTCTTGGAATGCTGTGTTCTTTTTCCTCCATGCATAACGCCCCTTGTTATGGCCAAATAAATCAATTTTAGTTTCATCAGTCCACAGCACCTTATTCCAAAATGAAGCTGGCTTGTCCAAATGTGCTTTAGCCCACCTCAAGCGGCACTTTTTGTGCTGTGGGCAGAGAAAAGGCTTCCTCTGCATCACTCTCGCATACAACATCTCCTTGTGTAAAGTGCGCCGAATGGTTGAACAATGCACAGTGACTACATCTGCAGCTAGATGATGGTTGTAGGTCTTTGGTGCTGGTCTGTGGGTTGACTCTGACTGTTCTCACCATTCGTCGCTTCTGTCTATCCGAGATTTTTCTTTGTCTGCCACTTCGAGCCTTAACTTGAACTGAGCCTGTGGTCTTCCATTTCCTCAATATGTTTCTAACTGTGAAAACAGACAGCTGAAATCTCTGAGACAGCTTTCTGTATCCTTCCCCTAAACCATGATGGTGAACAATCTTTGTCTTCAGGTCATTTGAGAGTTGTTTTGAGACCCTCATGTTGCTACTCTTCAGAGAAAAGTAAAAGAGGAGGGAAACTTACAGTTGACCCCCTTAAATACTCTTTCTCATAATTGGATTCACCTGTGTATGTAGGTCAGGGGTCGCTGAGCTTACCAAGCCAATTTGAGTTCCAATAATTAGTTCTAAAGGTTTTGGAATCAATAAAATGACATCAGTGCCCAAATTTATGCACCTGCCTAATTTTGTTTAAACAATTATAGCACACTTTCTGTAAATCCAATAAACTTCATTTCACTTCTCAAATATCACTGTGTGTGTCTCCTATATGATATATTTAACTGACATTTTTTTTTATCGTAACAACCAACGATTTACACAGGAAAATCATGACGATTAACAAGGTTGCCCAAACTTTTGCATCCCACTGTAAATGCTCTAACCCTGCTATTCTGCCTCCTCCCCACCCTCACCACACACCTTTTCTTGCCACTTCATAAAAGTGGCACAAAGCAAAGAAAGTAACAAATTTTTGCTGTAAAAATAGCATGCAACATGATGTAATGTAAACAGCATAGCAAATGTCCCCATTGAGGGACATTTATCAAAACTGGTATCCCCATACAATAGTTTTCATCCCTCTGTGCCAGAATGAGATGCGCTAAATTAAGAGGCAGCTGATTATTAATAAATTAGGAACATGAACTGGTAGCCTGTGTGCCAGAAACTGAAGTTTACACCAGCCAAGGGCTGGTGTATACCTCAGCTATAACTTACGTCAGTTTCTGTAAATCCTGCTAGCTGTGCAAAGCCATCCCCTTCCCGTCTCCTCACCAATTCAGAAAATTGTCGAGCAGCTGCAAAAGTAGCAAGCTATTGTGCACACATGGTGGGGGCCATAATTTTCAACTATTCACGCCACAATAGCGGCATCAATAGGTTGATAAATGTCACCCATTGAGTTTGAAAAATACACCCTTCTGACAAAAGTGTCCTTTAACCCTTTCGTTATCAGCGCCATACATGTACAACTCTGGAGCAATAGGCAAACATGGTGCCCACTCGCACATGTAGCGGGCATCATGGCCGGCAGGTCTCCGCTCTTTCAAACAGCAGAGACCTGCATCTAATTACTGCGACCAGCAATAATGGGGTCAAAAGGGTCGAGCTTCCAGGCTTGTTACCGGCATCCTCTGTGGCCAATGAGGATGCCGGTAATTGATTTCAATGCTCTTAGCCTCGCTGAAGAGACTGAGAGCATTGAAGCTGCAATTATTATCTTGCCCACCAGTTGGCAGGCCAACATCAAAAAAGAGCAATAGTCAGTAATAAATGCATTTTAAAATTCCATGATTGCTCAAAATTTTAAAAAAATGCATTTTGTATGCTCATATTTAAGCTTCAAAATCATTACAAAAAAATAAAAAATGTATATATCAAAAATCTTAAAAATATAAAATTTTAAATCACTGATCTTTCTATATAATAAAAATTGAAATAAATATATAACAAAAAAATATAAACATCATGGGTATCACCGCAACAGAAAACACCCGCACATTTAAAATATAAAAAAACATTTTTTCCAATAAAGTGGCCATTTTGCAATTTTTTCATTGCTTCTCTTAACTAAAAAATGTAATGAAATGTGATCAAAAAGTCACACACATTCCAAAATGGCATAAAAAAAAACTAGAGTGTCCCGCAAAAATTAGCCTCCGCACAGCTCAGTAGATATAACTATAAGAAGGTTATGGGGGGTCAGAATATGGTGATGTAAAAAAGCTTTTTTTTTTTTTTCAAAGTTTAAATGTATTTTTACACTAGACATAAAAAACCTATACATATGGAGTATCATTGTGCCAGATTGTGTCATAGAAAACGGATCCGTCCACATTGACTTAAATTGTATGCAGGGCAGATCTGTTTGGCTCAGTTTCATCAGACGGACACCAAAACGCTGCAAACTGCGTTTTGGTGTCCGTCTCCAAAGTGCATTTGAATGCAAATTGACTCGTTTTGGACCGCTTGTGAGAGCCCTGAACGGATCTCACAAACGGAAAGCCAATACGCGAGTGTGAAAGTAAACTTTTTTGTGCTCTGATTTTATATTAAGACATTCTTGTATGTTTTGGTTCTTGACAAAGAGTTTTTTATTTGAAGTAATGTGTGACAGACTTCAGATTTGCAACATGCAGATTTCAATAGACATAAGTAAGGGCTCTTTCACACTTGCATTGTTCTTTTGTTCCGGCATAGAGTTCCGTCGTCGGGGCTCTGTGCCGGAAGAATCTTGATCAGGATTATCCCCATGCATTCTGAATGGAGAGAAATCCGTTCAGGATGCATCAGGATGTCTTCAGTTCAGGACCGGAACGTTTTTTGGCCGGAGAAAATACCGCAGCATGCTGCGCTTTTTGCTCCGGTCAAAAATCCTGAACACTTGCCGCAAGGCCGGATCCGGAATTAATGCCCATTGAAAGGCATTGATCCGGATCCGGCCTTAAGCTAAACGTTGTTTCGGCGCATTGCCGGATACGACGTTTAGCTTTTTCTGAATGGTTACCATGGCTGCCAGGACGCTGAAGTCCTGTTTGCCATGGTAAAGTGTAATGGGGAGCGGGGGAGCAGTATACTTACCGTCCGTGCGGCTCCCAGGGTGCTTCAGAGTGACGTCAGGGCGCCCCACTTCCGGCAAATGGAGTACACGACGGATACGGACAACGCAAGTGTGAAAGAGCCCTAAGACGTTCCATATCAGCTGGTGGTACTGGTTGTTATGGAGTGCTGACAAAGCTTTTCCACATTTCGGCCATGCTAACCCTGCCTTCTGAGGTGCTGGCGGTACCCCAGCTGTGTTGGCGACCTCTTCCTCCTCCTCTGCCTTCGCCTTGTGCTTCCACTGTGCCCCCGCTGTCAGGTGGGAATGCCACCAGCAGCGCGTCTACCAGCGTGTGCTAGTTCTCGCGCATTTTATGATCACGCTCCAGTGACTGAATTAGGCCGCAATTAAAGCTTTGCCCAAAATAGGTGTTTTATTATACCAGAATACAACCACAGTATGTAAAGTGTGTATCTCACACGTACAGATCCAGTCTAGGCTGCAATTAAAGTTTTTGGCCCAAAATGAGTGTATTGCTAATAGCAGAATAGAACCACAGTATCTAAAGGGTGTATCTCACAATGACATATGCTGCAAAATTAAAAAAAATTTCCCAAAATGGGTGTTTTATTAATGCCAGAATAGAACCACAGTATGTAAAATGTGTATCTCACACGTACAGATCCAGACTAGGCCGCAATTAATGTTTTGGGCCCAAAATGGGTGTATTGCTAATGGCAGAATAGAACGACAGTATGTAAAGTGTTTATCTCACACATACAGATCCAGACTAGGCCGCAATATGCTATTGGTTTCATATGACCAGACTATGAATACAATAGATGGTGCTGTTCATGAGTAGTGTAGATCACAAATATTGTAATCAAATGTTTTTTCAGCTGAATAAGAAGGCAGATTCTGCTCATTTGCATGTCTTTCATATATGCCCATGATTATGATTTGCTGTTTCCAAACCATTTTGGTGGTGTTTCCATCAATATTTAATGTTTTTCTGTACACCAGAGAACCTGAGAACTTAGGTGCTCGATCAACACTAGTAATGTCGCAGCGAAAAAATTACACTGACTGTCTATGATATTTCGGATGCGCTAACGTTATACTGGAGATGTAGCGCAGGTAATGTCGCTGTCATCCGTGGCAAAAAAATGACACGGAATGTCACTGATATTTCGGATGTGCTAACGTTATAATGAAGATGTAGCGCAGGTAATGTCGCGGCGGTAATGCAGCTGCCAAACAATTGCTCGCAATTTATCGCAGGTTGCGCTAAAAATATATATTGCTGCCAGACACAAAAATAGTCCTTAAAAGGACTTTTGGGTCTCTAACACCAACCAAACAAAAAAATAAAATAAAATTCCCTACACTATCTGTCCCTTATACAGCACAGCTCTCCCTGACTAACACTGAGGCGAACCATGTGTTATCGGGTGCCTTATAGCACCCGATGACAAGTTCCGGCCAGCCAATCACTGTAATGCCAGTAACTGTGGAAGTCTTACGGTTGGCCTTCTCAGCTTTATAAAGGGCATAAAATTGAGCCTGAAACATCGCAATAAGCAATACATGTTACTATGAGATTGTACCACTGGTAAAATACATAATGAATTGAAGCTATATGCCCTCCTTGGTGTGCTGTCTCCAAACCACTGATACAAGTTATGGCATTACAGTGTGTGGCAGCTTTCACCTGCACATTTATTGGCTGCGTAGCAGCCAACAAACGTGCGGGGAGGAGACTCGAGCATCGCGCTCGAGCACACGCGGTATTCGGCCGAACACTGCAATGTGCCGAGCATCGCGATGCTCAAGCTGAACTGGTGTTTGGGTGTTTGGCCGAGCATGCTCGATCAACGCTACGCAGCATACAATACTTCTGTGGCTAAGGGAACAGCAAAGGCAGGTTGAGGACAGTTGAGGGTACAAGGCCTGCTCCCGGGCCATGCAAACTAAGGGTTGTCTCTGATGAACCCACCGACTCTTGGCTGGGGGTGTCTGTCACTTGGGATGAAGTGGATGACCTAGTTAACCAACCAAGAACTGCTGGGTTACTGGTCAAGACATGACCGCTAGAGGACACCAGGAGCTCAGGCCTTATCGCTGTGACTCCTGCTGCCATGCCCCCTTACTCTGCTGCAACCTCTGCCTGCGTCAGAAACATTTATCCCTCTGCCACTCCTCTCTGCATGGTCTGGCACTTCTCTGTCTGACATACTTTTAGCTGAACCAAATAAATTTAAAGCAAATTAAAACACCCCTAAAAACAACAACAAAAAAAATCTTTTTGTACTGCAATAGGCCAGTAAATGCATTTAGCAGAAATAAATGCACCAATGAAGTGCGCATATATTTTTCTTTCTGTACTGAAATAGGCCAGTAAACAGTTTCAACACATATAACTGCAGAAGTTTTTCCCTTTGTGTACTGAAATAGGAGACTGAATGCTTTCATCATATAACTGCAAATTGAAATGCGTATATATTTTTCCTTTTTTGTACTGAAATAGGCTACTAAACTCTTTCACAAATAAATGAGACAGTGAAGTGCATATATGTTTTTCCTTTTTGCAAAACCAATAGGCCAGTAAACGCTTTTGGCAGAATCAAATGCACCATTGAAGTGCGTATATATTTTTATTTCTGCACTGAAATAGGCCACTAAACGCTTTTTCCACAAATAAGTGCACCAGTGAAGTGCATATATGTTTTTCATTCTGTACTGAAATAGGCCAGAAACAATTTCAACACATATAACTGAAGAAGTGAACTGAGAATACATTTTTCTTTTTGTACTGAAATAGGCCAGTAAACGCTTTTAGCATTAATAAATGCACCAGTAAAGTGCGTATATGTTTCTTTCTGCACTGAAATAGGGCAGTAAATGCTTTCAAATAATGTTTCCCTGCACTTGTAAATTGCTTTTTTCTCCCACAATGAGGTTTTTCTAGCACTGTCCTAAGCGACTTCAGACGTCTCTCCCTGCACAAAGATGCTGTGAAGTGATTTCTCCCTATCCTTTCCCTGCACTTGTAAATCGCTTTTCTGGCACTGTCACTAGCGCCTACTAACATCTCTCCTTGCACTAAGATTCCATGAAATGATTCCTCCCTATCCTTTCCCTGCACTTATAAATCGTTTTTGAAGTTTTTTTTTTTCACAATGAGGTTTTTCCAATTGCTGTCCCTAGCGCCTTCTCACGTCTGTCCCTGCACTCTGAATGCTGGAAAATGTCTGACTCTAATATGGCCACCGTATTTATAGGGTTGTGACATCACACGACTGGCTGGCTGCTGATTGACTGCATGCATGGCATTATGGGTCAGCGGACTAAGTAAAATAACAATTTTTTGATATACAGGAGATAAAAAATGACCCCTACTGACATACAATGAGTAAGACGTGCCCTCTCAAAAATAGGAGGGACAGCACAGTGACAATACAAACACAATACAAAAAATTCTGCTGGGTGACTGGACAAGTGATGCACAGGGATACGGCAGGTGCGGCGGAGTGGAAGTATGGTTAATGTACTACCCAATAGCCCTAATGCCTCCCTACTTGTCCTGTTATACCCTAGATTGTATATCCAAAGGACGGGGTCCAAAAATACCCCGCAAGGGGTGGCCCAGACAGGAACACTGATCCTGGCAAGGAAGCCCTAGTAAGGCCCTAGCCGATGTAGTGTGGCCCAGGAAACAGGTTTTCCCTCTTTGGAGCAGAATACTGATAATTTGGAGAAATACACAAAAATAAAATATAGAGACACTCCCCCACAGAAACCCACAGGGAAAAATATGTGGGGAAATACTCAAGTGTCCCGACGCGTTTCATCCAATGAAGCCCCGGGATTCTTCAGGGCACACAGGGCTGCACAGTGGTTGACCCTGACGACTAAGTAGTCCAGTGAGCAGGGTATGGCCTATATCTCTTTTTTGGAGTCAGTGTGTGACTAGACTCAGTGGTGGCTGCGGTCAGGAAGCGGCTGTTGGCACACTATAACATGAGACCCATGGTGGTGGTGTCTATAGTAAAGATGACCGGCCGGTAGGGAGGCATTAGGGCTATTGGGTAGTATATTAACCATACTTCCACTCCGCCGCACCTGCCGTATCCCTGTGCATCACTTGTCCAGTCACCCAGCAGAATTTTTTGTATTGTGTTTGTATTGTCACTGTGCAGTCCCTCCCATTTTTGAGAGGGCACGTCTTACTCGTTGTATGTCAGTAGGGGTCATTTTTTATCTCCTGTATATCAATAAATTGTTATTTTACTTAGTCTACTGCCCCTGTTAGTTTTCTCCTCTGTAATTATTGAGCAGTACATCAGGGAGGCTCTGATTGTCTTACCTGATCGACCATTTTTTTGTCATTATGGGTCAGCCCACCTTCCTAGAGTTCCTTGCCCCATGTCCTCACACGTGTAGCTGCCATTTTAGGAAAAATTGTGATTCGTTGCCATAAAGCGCGAGGAAATTCGCATTTGTTGCTAATCAAATTTTTCAGCTTTGATTCGCTCATCTCTACTTGCTACCAATTAAACTACTAGTAAATTTGTCTGCTTACTGTAGAAACTTGGTTTGAAAAAAATGACTGTGAATAAAATGCTACTCCCCTGTGGGTATCAAACCAATGAAAATTGTTTCTTTCATAATCAAACATTCTGATACTGCTGAACTGAGTGCTATCCCAAGCTGCGCCACGTTTTGGGGGTCACATCCCCTTACGCATAAGTAAGAGGGCGTGACCCCCGAAATGCCGTGCAGCTTGGGATAGCAATCAGTTCAGCGGTCTCAAAATTATGAAGCATTGCAGCTATGTTTGTATATAAAGAATAAAGAGATGGAAAAGTGCAAGCCACGCTTCTAAAGAGTTAATATCATTTATATCTCACGTATAAAGTTTGAATAAGACTGATATGACCGAACAAAGTGTATGTGTCTATTAGTGAAGCCAGAGTGAGGCTCTGAATTGGATCATGGGTGGAATTACAGGTGGAGCGACTATTGTTGACAAACAGATGAGGGTCATGTGGCTGGAACTTAGAGAGTCATTCAACATCGCCCCTTGGGAGTTGAGCAGTTGGCAGAATATATTCGAGGGTGTGTGGCTGGGGGACAAATGAAAGGGTATGTGAAAAGCACTTTGTAATGAGAAGCACATGCCTACCACTTTATTTATGAATTTTATTGTTATTACTGTAAATGGGCATGAAGCTATCACTGTATGAGGTGCTGTGTTTGTCTTTTTATTTACAGCTTATGGGCTCTCACGTTATGCCTTCAAAACTCATCAGTCCCAAAATATGTGCATTGTTAAATAATAAAAAAGACAATGGAGGGGAGGAGGTACAAGCAGCTGCAGTATTGCCGCAGTGTAGTGTCAGAAGGTGTATTTACAGAAAGTGGTAGAAAGGAGATAAAAGACCCAAAATATACTGTATGACCCTCTGCTTCATTAGATCTAATGTGCATTTACAGCTATCTGTCTATCTATCTAGCAACTGTTTCAGACTTTTCCTCTATGATTTTTCTTGCATGACTTTTACCTGTAAGATTTAAAGTGTAGGGAGGTCATTTATCATTTGAGATTGTTTTCATATCATTTGGTTAACATTGTGTGGTTACACCAAATGTATACATAATAATGGTGTGCAGCCATCTTGTTTTTTGTAATTATGTTTGCTTCATGGATATGCACCTGTGATTCTGAAGGTTCTAATCAAAATTTTCTTGTAGTATATATTGATAGTAGCACCTCTTTTAGACTGAACACTTCCATCTACCTGGGACTTCTGAGCAGAGTATGTATGTAGCTGGTCTCTACACTGCCCTGAATATTGTAGGCTTAAGTAAGTCCAAAGAGAGGCAGTATACTAGTGTTAGGGAAGCCACCTTGACGCCTGGTAGATGGGCCCGACACATGTTTGAGTAAATATGTGCGCTAAGAGCTTTCATTAACTCATTTGTAGTCGGTATTGTACCACTTTTATCTGGAATGACCCCATTTCTCAGCTCTATTGTTTGTATGTATAATGGTGTGCTGCCATCTTGTTTTTTTGTAATTATGTTTGCTTCATGGATATGCTCCTGTGATTCTGAAGGTTCTAGTCTAAATATTCTTGTAGTGTTGCACCAAATGTATAAAATGGTGCACAGTCTTCATGTATTTGGTGCAATGCTTTGCGTTATATGACTTAGTCTTAAAAAATACAACACAGGACTGCCCGGCATAAGATGCGACTGTTTTCCAACTTTTCTGCAACATTACAAGACCACAACATTACAGGACATTACAAGACCACTGTGAAAAGTGTCGAGGCAAAAAAATCTTTGCAAAATGTTGCACTTGCCATGGTAATGTCGCAATTTACGCCACAAAATTAGATTTCTATGTATATATTTTACTTTAAATTGGATTCCCCTGAATTTCCTTGTGCTTCGTGTTAGCCAATTGATTTAACCCGAAATAGTGTAAAAAGCAAAATAAATCATACTTACCTCCTCCATTTGCTCACGACAGGCCTCCAGCCGCCATCTTGATTGAAGATCTTAGCCAAAATCCCGTGTGTAGTGACGTATGACGTCACCACACCGGCTGGCGTAATGAACTAATCTCGCGCCACGTGAGATTTCGCTCCAGATCTTCAAGCAAGATGGTGGTGGTACGTTTGATTTAATTTTTTGTAATGTTAATTTCACACTGTTTTTACACTTAGATGCCACGATCATGTATGAACGCGGCCTCTGAGGGGTACAATGACGGGGGACGGCGCTATCGCAGCTCCTTATCATTGCACCCGCTGCTTACAAAAAAATGTTCTTTGTAATTCGTCACAAAGAGAAATTTTTAGTAAAATTTGGCAAATCAGCCAAATCGAACTTTTCATAAATTCGCTCATCTCTAGTACTAAACACTGAATAGTTGAACAAAACAGTTCCTGAATGCAGTGGCGTACATAGATAAGTAAGGGCCCCATAGCAATGATAGAACCAAGCCCCCCACACAGGACAGAAGGGTTTCTGCCTAAACCCTTTCTAATGACCCTTGGGCCATTTTTCCACTGCCTCATTTGCTAAAAGTTGTTCCTTTAGAGGGTAGAGTCCTGACCAAGTGTTCAACTCCATTAGAAAAGGAGACAATCCCAACTAAGACTGGGCCCCCTCTTGCCCAGGGCCCTATAGCAGTTGCATTGTCTGCCGGTATGGTAGTTACGTCCCTGCCGGAATGTTGTCCTGCTACAATAGCATTTAACCGCCTCCCGACCGCTGTATGCACGGATGCGTCCGGGAGGCGGTTGATTTATTCCTCGTGGATGCATCCGTGCGTCATCTCGAGAGAGGCGAGATTTCCTGTGAACGCGCGCACACAGGCGCGCGCGTTCACAGGAACGGAAGGTAAGCAAGTGGATCTCCAGCCTGCCAGCGGCGATCGTTCGCTGGCAGGCTGGAGATGCGATTTTTTTAACCCCTAACAGGTATATTAGACGCTGTTTTGATAACAGTGTCTAATATACCTGCTACCTGGTCCTCTGGTAGTCCCTTTTGCTTGGATCGACCACCAGAGGACACAGGTAGCTCAGTAAAGTACCACCAAACACCACTACACTACACCCCCCCTGTCACTTATTAACCCCTTATGAACCCCTGATCACCCATGATCACCCCATATAGACTCCCTGATCACCCCCCTGTCATTGATCACCCCCCTGTAAGGCTCCATTCAGACATTCGTATGATTTCTACGGATCCACGGATACATGGATCGGATCCGCAAAACACATACGGACGTCTGAATGGAGCCTTACAGGGGGGTGATCACCCATATAGACTCCCTGATCACCCCCCTGTCATTGATCACCCCCCTGTAATGCTCCATTCAGACGTCCGTATGATTTTTACGGATCCACGGATACATGGATCGGATCCGCAAAACACATACGGACGTCTGAATGGAGCCTTACAGGGGGGTGATCACCCATATAGACTCCCTGATTACCCCCCTGTAAGGCTCCATTCAGACGTCCGTATGATTTTTACGGATCCACGGATACATTGATCGGATCCGCAAAACACATACGGACGTCTGAATGGAGCCTTACAGGGGGGTAATCAATGACAGGGGGGTGATCACCCCATATAGACTCCCTGATCACCCCCTGTCATTGATCACCCCCCTGTAAGGCTCCATTCAGACATTTTTTTGGCCCAAGTTAGCAGAAATTTAATTTAATTTTTTTCTTACAAAGTCTCATATTCCACTAACTTGTGTCAAAAAATAAAATCTTACATGAACTCACCATACCCCTCACGGAATCCAAATGCGTAAACATTTTTAGACATTTATATTCCAGACTTCTTCTCACGCTTTAGGGCCCCTAAAATGCCAAGGCAGTATAAATACCCCACATGTGACCCCATTTTGGAAAGAAGACACCCCAAGGTATTCGCTGAGGGGCATATTGAGTCCATGAAAGATTTAAATTTTTGTCCCAAGTTAGCGGAAAAGGGAAACTTTGTGAGAAAAAACAAAAAAAAAATCAATTTCCGCTAACTTGTGCCAAATAAAAAAATTTTCTATGAACTCGCCATGCCCCTCATTTAATACCTTGGGGTGTCTTCCTAAAAGGAATTTGGGCCGCTTTGCACATCTAGGCTGCAAAAAAGTGTCACACATGTGAAATTGCTGTACTCAGGAGAAGTTGGGAAATGTGTTTTGGGGTGTCATTTTACATATACCCATGCTGGGTGAGATAAATATCTTGGTCAAATGCCAACATTGTATAAAAAAAATGGGAAATGTTGTCTTTTGCCAATATATTTCTCTCACCCAGCATGGGTATATGTAAAATGACACCCCAAAACACATTCCCCAGCTTCTCCTGAGTACTTCTTCTCACACATTAGGCCCCTAAAATGACCCCATTTTGGAAAGAAGACACCCCAAGGTATTTTGTGATGGGCATAGTGAGTTCATGGATTATTTTTTTTTTTACAAGTTAGTGGAATATGAGACTTTGTAAGAAAAAAAAAAAAAAAAAATCATCATTTTCCGCTAACTTGTGACAAAAAATAAAGTTCTATGAACTCACTATGCCCATCGGCGAATACCTTAGGGTGTCTACTTTCCGAAATGGGGTCATTTGTGGGGTGTTTGTACTGTCTGGGCATTGTAGAACCTCAGGAAACAAGACAGGTGCTCATAAAGTCAGAGCTGCTTCAAAAAGCGGAAATTCACATTTTTGTACCATAGTTTGTAAACACTATAACTTTTACCCAAACCATTTTTTTTTGGCCCAAACATTTTTTTTAATCAAAGACATGTAGAACAATAAATTTAGCGAAAAATGTATATATGGATGTCGTTTTTTTTGCAAAATTTTACAACTGAAAGTGAAAAATGTCATTTTTTTGCAAAAAAATCGTTAAATTTCGATTAATAACAAAAAAAGTTAAAATGTCAGCAGCAATTAAAATACCACCAAATGAAAGCTCTATTAGTGAGAAGAAAAGGAGGTAAAATTCATTTGGGTGGTAAGTTGCATGACCGACCAATAAACGGTGAAAGTAGTGTAGTGCAGAAGTGTAAAAAGTGGCCTGGTCATTAAGGGTGTTTCAGCTAGGGGGGTTGAAGTGGTTAAGGAAGGACTTCAGGATTCTATGTTTTGAAATTTAAGGTCCCTTCAGGGGACTCTGGTCTGTCTGCCGATACTATGAAGGGGCTCTGATCACATAGCAGCAAATGTTATGTTCCTGACAACATGGGCAGAATAGCAGTATCAATGTGATCATGATGATGAGTATAGCTGATGCCATATTAAATGGCCTTACTTATAGCCTTACGTGTAATGCTTATGGTATTATAGCCTTACTTATAGATAGGAATAGACTGTTGTCATATCAGCTTTTAGGTGTATAATACAGAAAAATGATACTTTCTCTGGTGTGGGTTTTTATATTTGTATTGTCCTGACTGGGCACTCTGTGTATTTCATTTTTCTGTTTGACAATTGTTTGAAATTCTTTTCACCACATCTCATCCTTTGTTATCTAAATCCTGCTCTGTGTAGGAGTATGTTTTCTGCTATACTAATGTTTTATTTACTAGAGGAGTTAGTATGTTATTTTGTCTCTGACAATTGCAGCTGTCCACAGAAATAATCTTCTACTCATCCACAAAACCAATGTGACAGGAGCAATTGTTGTTTTTGTTTGATTTTGATATGCAACAAATAAATAGTGCCCCATGTTACTCCTGCACTTAGAAAATACTTGTACAATGTGCCATAGTACTAATATATTTTTCACTATTAAAATTAAGCTGTTCTAATGGACCTATTATGCGAGAGAACAAAAGGTATGCTCAGCAGCATAATATTCTGGACATCATTATCACTTCAATCTCAGTTAAATCACATTTACTTGTCTTTTCTAATTGATTTATTTTTCATGCTATCTGTGTTTAATGTGAATTTTCTTTTAAATGAAACCTTGGGATCATATTTTCTTGATTAAATAGAGCAAGAATAGTCATTACAATAATATTCATACAAAGTTCTTTAAAAATGCAATAAGCCCATGACCTCGGGTTCAATAAAATCTATAACTTCTGGTCCACAACTCCAAGTTCTTTATGTTGCATAGTAGCACCTCAATATAAGTTTAAATAGATGTAAATTGTTTCAAGTCTATAACAAAAAGTATTATGGCTTGCTATGGTCTACAGAATATAAAAACAAGTTATATCTGCATCACCCTTTATTCATTAACACAGAGTAGGGAACAAAGAGGTAACAATTTCTGTAATAGATCCATCTTCTTTGGGGTTCAGTAGAAGTAGAAGTGTATGGATCATGCACAATTCAGTGCTATTTAAATTAATGTTTAGTTTTGTTGATGTTGTTTTTCCAAAGCAGCCCTGGGTTAGACCATCTAAGATATGGAGATCTATTTATGAGTAGGGATGAGCGAACTCGAACTGTATAGTTCGGGTTCGTACCGAATTTTGGGGTGTCCGTGACACGGACCCGAACCCGGACATTTTCGTAAAAGTCCGGGTTCGGGTTCGGTGTTCGTCGCTTTCTTCGCGCTTTTGTGACGCTTTCTTGGCGCTTTTTGAAAGGCTGCAAAGCAGCCAATCAACAAGCGTCATACTACTTGCCCCAAGAGGCCATCACAGCCATGCCTACTATTGGCATGGCTGTGATTGGCCAGAGCACCATGTGACCCAGCCTCTATTTAAGCTGGAGTCACATAGCGCCGCCCGTCACTCTGCTCTGATTAGCGTAGGGAGAGGTTGCGGCTGCGACAGTAGGGCGAGATTAGGCAGATTAACTCCTCCAAAGGACTTGATTAACTGATCGATCTGCAGCTGTGGATCATTGAGCTGCTGATCCTCAATTGCTCACTGTTTTTAGGCTGCCCAGACCGTTTGTCAGTCACATTTTTCTGGGGTGATCGGCGGCCATTTTGTGTCTTGTGGTGCGCCAGCAGAAGCTGCGACCAAGTGCATTTAACCCTCAATGGTGTGGTTGTTTTTTGGCTAAAGCCTACATCAGGGTGAAGCTGTCACACCAAGTGCATTTAACCAGCAATAGTCTGTTCATTTTTTGGCCATATACAAAATCAGGGGCAAGCTGCGCCTGTCACCAAGTGCATTTAACCCTCAATGGTGTGGTTGTTTTTTGGCTAAAGCCTACATCAGGGTGAAGCTGTCACACCAAGTGCATTTAACCAGCAATAGTCTGTTCATTTTTTGGCCATATACTAAATCAGGGGCAAGCTGCGCCTGTCACCAAGTGCATTTAACCCTCAATGGTGTGGTTGTTTTTTGGCTAAAGCCTACATCAGGGTGAAGCTGTCACACCAAGTGCATTTAACCAGCAATAGTCTGTTTATTTTTTGGCCATATCCCAGTCTAATTCTGTCACTAAATCCATACCGGTCACCCAGCGCCTAAATACTAGGCCTCAAATTTATATCCCGCTAAATCTGTCCTTAGTGCTGTAGCTGGGCGAGTTATTTAGTGTCCGTTCAAGCACATTTCTTGTTCTGGGTTGAAATACAATTCCCAATTTAGCAATTTCATAATTTAGTGGTTTCTGCTATATCAGAGCTATTTGAAATCTATCCCTAAAAGGGTATATAATATTCAAGGTGCACATTGGGTCATTCAGAATAACTTCACACACACCCGCTACTGTGTATTTCCAAGTCTAATTCTGGCACTAAACCCATACCTGTCACCCAGCGCCTAAATACTAGGCCTCAAATTTATATCCCGCTAAATCTGTCCTTAGTGCTGTAGCTGGGCGAGTTATTTAGTGTCCGTTCAAGCACATTTCTTGTTCTGGGTTGAAATACAATTCCCAATTTAGCAATTTCATAATTTAGTGGTTTCTGCTATATCAGAGCTATTTGAAATCTATCCCTAAAAGGGTATATAATATTCAAGGTGCACATTGGGTCATTCAGAATAACTTCACACACACCCGCTACTGTGTATTTCCAAGTCTAATTCTGGCACTAAACCCATACCTGTCACCCAGCGCCTAAATACTAGGCCTCAAATTTATATCCCGCTAAATCTGTCCTTAGTGCTGTAGCTGGGCGAGTTATTTAGTGTCCGTTCAAGCACATTTCTTGTTCTGGGTTGAAATACAATTCCCAATTTAGCAATTTCATAATTTAGTGGTTTCTGCTATATCAGAGCTATTTGAAATCTATCCCTAAAAGGGTATATAATATTCAAGGTGCACATTGGGTCATTCAGAATAACTTCACACACACCCGCTACTGTGTATTTCCAAGTCTAATTCTGGCACTAAACCCATACCTGTCACCCAGCGCCTAAATACTAGGCCTCAAATTTATATCCCGCTAAATCTGTCCTTAGTGCTGTAGCTGGGCGAGTTATTTAGTGTCCGTTCAAGCACATTTCTTGTTCTGGGTTGAAATACAATTCCCAATTTAGCAATTTCATAATTTAGTGGTTTCTGCTATATCAGAGCTATTTGAAATCTATCCCTAAAAGGGTATATAATATTCAAGGTGCACATTGGGTCATTCAGAATAACTTCACACACACCCGCTACTGTGTATTTCCAAGTCTAATTCTGGCACTAAACCCATACCTGTCACCCAGCGCCTAAATACTAGGCCTCAAATTTATATCCCGCTAAATCTGTCCTTAGTGCTGTAGCTGGGCGAGTTATTTAGTGTCCGTTCAAGCACATTTCTTGTTCTGGGTTGAAATGCAATTCCCAATTTAGCAATTTCATAATTTAGTGGTTTCTGCTATATCAGAGCTATTTGAAATCTATCCCTAAAAGGGTATATAATATTCAAGGTGCACATTGGGTCATTCAGAATAACTTCACACACACCCGCTACTGTGTATTTCCAAGTCTAATTCTGGCACTAAACCCATACCTGTCACCCAGCGCCTAAATACTAGGCCTCAAATTTATATCCCGCTAAATCTGTCCCTAGTGCTGTAGCTGGGCGAGTTATTTAGTGTCCGTTCAAGCACATTTCTTGTTCTGGGTTGAAATACAATTCCCAATTTAGCAATTTCATAATTTAGTGGTTTCTGCTATATCAGAGCTATTTGAAATCTATCCCTAAAAGGGTATATAATATTCAAGGTGCACATAGGGTCATTCAGAATAACTTCACACACCCGCTACTGTGCATTTCCAAATCTAATTCTGTCACTAAACCCATACCTGTCACCCAGCGCCTAAATACTAGGCCTCAAATTTATATCCCGCTAAATCTCTCGTTACCGCTGTCCTGTTGTGGCTGGGAAAGTTATTTAGTGTCCGTCAAAGCACATTTTTTGTTCTGGGTTGAAATACAATTCCCAATTTAGCAATTTCATAATTTAGTCGTTTCTGCTATATCAGAGCTATTTGAAATCTATCCCTAAAAGGGTAGATCATATTGAAGGTGCACATAGGGTCATTCAGAATAACTTCACACACACGCTTCTGTGCATTTCCAAGTCTAATTCTGTCACTAAATCCATACCGGTCACCCAGCGCCTAAATACTAGGCCTCAAATTTATATCCCGCTGAATTTGAATACAATACATTGGGCCAAATAATATATTTGTTGTTGTGGTGAACCATAACAATGAGAAAAACATCTAGTAAGGGACGCGGACGTGGACATGGTCGTGGTGGTGTTAGTGGACCCTCTGGTGCTGGGAGAGGACGTGGCCGTTCTGCCACATCCACACGTCCTAGTGTACCAACTACCTCAGGTCCCAGTAGCCGCCAGAATTTACAGCGATATATGGTGGGGCCCAATGCCGTTCTAAGGATGGTAAGGCCTGAGCAGGTACAGGCATTAGTCAATTGGGTGGCCGACAGTGGATCCAGCACGTTCACATTATCTCCCACCCAGTCTTCTGCAGAAAGCGCACAGATGGCGCCTGAAAACCAACCCCATCAGTCTGTCACATCACCCCCATGCATACCAGGGAAACTGTCTCAGCCTCAAGTTATGCAGCAGTCTCTTATGCTGTTTGAAGACTCCGCTGGCAGGGTTTCCCAAGGGCATCCACCTAGCCCTTCCCCAGCGGTGAAAGACATAGAATGCACTGACGCACAACCACTTATGTTTCCTGATGATGAGGACATGGGAATACCACCTCAGCATGTCTCTGATGATGACGAAACACAGGTGCCAACTGCTGCGTCTTTCTGCAGTGTGCAGACTGAACAGGAGGTCAGGGATCAAGACTGGGTGGAAGACGATGCAGGGGACGATGAGGTCCTAGACCCCACATGGAATGAAGGTCGTGCCACTGACTTTCACAGTTCGGAGGAAGAGGCAGTGGTGAGACCGAGCCAACAGCGTAGCAAAAGAGGGAGCAGTGGGCAAAAGCAGAACACCCGCCGCCAAGAGACTCCGCCTGCTACTGACCGCCGCCATCTGGGACCGAGCACCCCAAAGGCAGCTTCAAGGAGTTCCCTGGCATGGCACTTCTTCAAACAATGTGCTGACGACAAGACCCGAGTGGTTTGCACGCTGTGCCATCAGAGCCTGAAGCGAGGCATTAACGTTCTGAACCTGAGCACAACCTGCATGACCAGGCACCTGCATGCAAAGCATGAACTGCAGTGGAGTAAACACCTTAAAACCAAGGAAGTCACTCAGGCTCCCCCTGCTACCTCTTCTGCTGCTGCCGCCTCGGCCTATTCTGCTGCTGCCGCCTCGGCCTCTTCCTCCGCCTCTGGAGGAACGTTGGCACCTGCCGCCCAGCAAACAGGGGATGTACCACCAACACCACCACCACCACCTCCGTCACCAAGCGTCTCAACCATGTCACACGCCAGCGTTCAGCTCTCCATCTCACAAACATTTGATAGAAAGCGTAAATTCCCACCTAGCCACCCTCGATCCCTGGCCCTGAATGCCAGCATTTCTAAACTACTGGCCTATGAAATGCTGTCATTTAGGCTGGTGGACACAGACAGCTTCAAACAGCTCATGTCGCTTGCTGTCCCACAGTATGTTGTTCCCAGCCGGCACTACTTCTCCAAGAGAGCCGTGCCTTCCCTGCACAACCAAGTATCCGATAAAATCAAGTGCGCAACGCCATCTGTGGCAAGGTCCACCTAACCACAGATACGTGGACCAGTAAGCACGGCCAGGGACGCTATATCTCCCTAACTGCACACTGGGTAAATGTAGTGGCAGCTGGGCCCCAGGCGGAGAGCTGTTTGGCGCACGTCCTTCCGCCGCCAAGGATCGCAGGGCAACATTCTTTGCCTCCTGTTGCCACCTCCTCCTTCTCGGCTTCCTCCTCCTCTTCTTCCACCTGCTCATCCAGTCAGCCACACACCTTCACCACCAACTTCAGCACAGCCCGGGGTAAACGTCAGCAGGCCATTCTGAAACTCATATGTTTGGGGGACAGGCCCCACACCGCACAGGAGTTGTGGCGGGGTATAGAACAACAGACCGACGAGTGGTTGCTGCCGGTGAGCCTCAAGCCCGGCCTGGTGGTGTGTGATAATGGGCGAAATCTCGTTGCAGCTCTGGGACTAGCCAATTTGACGCACATCCCTTGCTTGGCGCATGTGCTGAATTTGGTGGTGCAGAAGTTCATTCACAACTACCCCGACATGTCAGAGCTGCTGCATAAAGTGCGGGCCGTCTGTTCGCGCTTCCGGCGTTCACATCCTGCTGCTGCTCGCCTGTCTGCGCTACAGCGTAACTTCGGCCTTCCCGCTCACCGCCTCATATGCGACGTGCCCACCAGGTGGAACTCCACCTTGCACATGCTGGACAGACTGTGCGAGCAGCAGCAGGCCATAGTGGAGTTTCAGCTGCAGCACGCACGGGTCAGTCGCACTACAGAACAGCACCACTTCACCACCAATGACTGGGCCTCCATGCGAGACCTGTGTGCCCTGTTGCGCTGTTTCGAGTACTCCACCAACATGGCCAGTGGCGATGACACCGTTATCAGCGTTACAATACCACTTCTATGTCTCCTTGAGAAAACACTTAGGGCGATGATGGAAGAGGAGGTGGCCCAGGAGGAGGAGGAGGAGGAGGAGGAAGAGGGGTCATTTTTAGCACTTTCAGGCCAGTCTCTTCGAAGTGACTCAGAGGGAGGTTTTTGGCAACAGCAGAGGCCAGGTACAAATGTGGCCAGCCAGGGCCCACTACTGGAGGACGAGGAGGACGAGGATGAGGAGGAGGTGGAGGAGGATGAGGATGAAGCATGGTCACAGCGGGGTGGCACCCAACGCAGCTCGGGTCCATCACTGGTGCGTGGCTGGGGGGAAAGGCAGGACGATGACGATACGCCTCCCACAGAGGACAGCTTGTCCTTACCCCTGGGCAGCCTGGCACACATGAGCGACTACATGCTGCAGTGCCTGCGCAACGACAGCAGAGTTGCCCACATTTTAACCTGTGCGGACTACTGGGTTGCCACCCTGCTGGATCCACGCTACAAAGACAATGTGCCCACCTTACTTCCTGCACTGGAGCGTGATAGGAAGATGCGCGAGTACAAGCGCACGTTGGTAGACGCGCTACTGAGAGCATTCCCAAATGTCACAGGGGAACAAGTGGAAGCCCAAGGCCAAGGCAGAGGAGGAGCAAGAGGTCGCCAAGGCAGCTGTGTCACGGCCAGCTCCTCTGAGGGCAGGGTTAGCATGGCAGAGATGTGGAAAACTTTTGTCAACACGCCACAGCTAACTGCACCACCACCTGATACGCAACGTGTTAGCAGGAGGCAACATTTCACTAACATGGTGGAACAGTACGTGTGCACACCCCTCCACGTACTGACTGATGGTTCGGCCCCATTCAACTTCTGGGTCTCTAAATTGTCCACGTGGCCAGAGCTAGCCTTTTATGCCTTGGAGGTGCTGGCCTGCCCGGCAGCCAGCGTTTTGTCTGAACGTGTATTCAGCACGGCAGGGGGCGTCATTACAGACAAACGCAGCCGCCTGTCTACAGCCAATGTGGACAAGCTGACGTTCATAAAAATGAACCAGGCATGGATCCCACAGGACCTGTCCGTCCCTTGTCCAGATTAGACATTAACTACCTCCCCATAACCATATATTATTGGACTCCAGGGCACTTCCTCATTCAATCCTATTTTTATTTTCATTTTACCATTATATTGCGAGGCTACCCAAAGTTGAATGAACCTCTCCTCTGCCTGTGTGCTAGGCCTAAATATATGCCAATGGACTGTTGCAGTGGTGGCTGACGTGAAGCCTCATTCTCTGCTATGACATGCAGACTGATTCTCTGCTGACATGAAGACAGATTCTCTGTTACGGGACCTCCCTCCTCTGCCTGGGTGCTGGGCCTAAATATATGCCAATGGACTGTTGCAGTGGTGGCTGACATGAAGCCTGATTCTCTGCTATGACATGCAGACTAATTCTCTGCTGACATGAAGCCAGATTGTCTGTTACGGGACCTCTCTCCTCTGCCTGGGTGCTGGGCCTAAATTTATGACAATGGACTGTTGCAGTGGTGGCTGACGTGAAGCCTGATTCTCTGCTATGACATGCAGACTGATTCTCTGCTGACATGAAGCCAGATTGTCTGTTACGGGACCTCTCTGCTCTGCCTGTGTGCTAGGCCTAAATATATGCCAATGGACTGTTGCAGTGGTGGGTGACGTGAAGCCTCATTCTCTGCTATGACATGCAGACTGATTCTCTGCTGACATGAAGCCAGATTCTCTGTTACGGGACCTCTCTCCTCTGCCTGTGTGTGTGCTGGGCCTAAATATATGCCAATGGACTGTTGCAGTGGTGGCTGACGTGAAGCCTGATTCTCTGCTATGACATGCAGACTGATTCTCTGCTGACATGAAGCCAGATTGTCTGTTACGGGACCTCTCTCCTCTGCCTGTGTGTGTTCTGGGCCTAAATATATGCCAATGGACTGTTGCAGTGGTGGCTGACGTGAAGCCTCATTCTCTGCTATGACATGCAGACTAATTCTCTGCTGACATGAAGACAGATTCTCTGTTACGGGACCTCTCTCCTCTGCCTGGGTGCCGGGGCCTAAATATCTGAGAATGGACTGTTCCAGTGGTGGGTGACGGGAAGCCAGATTCTCTGCTATGGAACCTCTCTCCAATTGATTTTGGTTAATTTTTATTTATTTAATTTTTATTTTAATTCATTTCCCTATCCACATTTGTTTGCAGGGGATTTACCTACATGTTGCTGCCTTTTGCAGCCCTCTAGCTCTTTCCTGGGCTGTTTTACAGCCTTTTTAGTGCCGAAAAGTTCGGGTCCCCATTGACTTCAATGGGGTTCGGGTTCGGGACGAAGTTCGGATCGGGTTCGGATCCCGAACCCGAACATTTCCGGGATGTTCGGCCGAACTTCTCGAACCCGAACATCCAGGTGTTCGCTCAACTCTATTTATGAGCACTAAAGTATCCATCCAGACCATAGCCAGTGAACGCCAAAACTGCTACCAGCCTTCTAAAACCATTCTGGGTTGTATGAAATTAAGGATACCCCTTGGTATTCACAAGAGCTCATTGCAAGGCAGGATGGACTTGGCACCCTAGTAGAAGACCTTCCATAATAACCAAGGATGTACAAAAAGGTGTGAACGTCAAAACCGGGAGAGACAAACATAGTGAATGCAGTACACAAGAGGTTAATCCAGGGACAAGCTACAGGAGAGAAGATATAAGCAGGAACAGTAGCCACAAGGATAATCAAAAAACAAGCCAGATGTCAGATCACCAGAACAGTCAGTAAGGTTGCACAATGTAAAGCCGTGAAAACAAACGCAATCACAGACAGGCAACATAAAAAAATGAATATTAAATCCCCCCTCCCTGTTAAAATATTCCATTTTAATTTGTGGAATGAAACGAAACTATAAGACAGTGCATGCCACTTACCAAGACTCATCTGGGAGTAGCTGGTGTGGTTACTGCAAAACCAAAACACAAAGTTAATCATCACACCCTATTAAGCCAAACATAATGCAATAGCACTCTGCAAACATTGAAATATAGATTTTAAATTATAATACTGCTATTTGCTATATAAATGAATATTAGGCCCTTGGCAAATATATTTTGCTGAAAATCATGTGTTCCCATCTACCATGGGATGGTTGCCTCTTTAGATGGGACCATAATCTATAAAAACTCTTCTCTACAGGCCTTAAATGCTACAACTACAGCTAAAGAATGCACTAATGAAAAACAGTCTTTGAGAAAGATGGATGGTTAAGAGTTCACACCAAAATGAAGGTAGCTACATCTCCAAATGCATACTGCAAAAACAAAACACAATGTTAGTCAGCACCAGGGGCGTAGCGTGGAGGGGGCCAGGGGGGCCGTTGCCCCAGGCGCCAAATTGTAGGGGGCGCCAGGCAAAAGGCAGTAAAATGAGGTTGATAGAAGCCTATGGCTCCCATCCCCTCCGTTCTGCCTGGTCTCAAGCTTTAAGACGCAGTATCACCGTGACCTCCTGCGCCGGGTCTCGCAAGATGACGTGATGACATGATGACGCAGCGCAGGAAGGCAGGGTGATGTGTTCCTGACTACCTGTGCCGGGATGCCCAAGAAAAGACTACAAGAGGTGATGAAGAGAGGTGAGTATTTTTTTTTTTTATGTAAGTACTGGGGGCCATACTGGGGGCACTATGGAGGTGGGCAGAAAAGATGCAAAGGAGGCCAGTATATTTAGAAAGAATGGGCACCGTTTTATATTATACAGAGGGGCCATGATACATTATACAGGGGGCCATTATATATTAAAGTTATACAGAGGGGCCATTCAATATAATAATTATACAAGGGGCCATCATATATTATACATAGGGGCCATTATATATTATAATTATACAGGGAGGCTATTAATAATGTATATCTGTAAAGAATAATTCAAGTCAACTGGACGTACTGTAGATTTCTTGAAAACACTTCACTCGTTCTTCCAACGAGCTTTCTCAATTCTGAGTGATTGTACAAAAATTCTGGGAATAAATATGTAACTGAATCCACATCTGGTAATTATACCCAGCATTGGGTTAAAGGTTGTCATGGAACCATGAACCAGACGTACAACAAGAGATAAATGGAAATAAGAAGGCTTTATTGAAAATAAAGCTGTTAGGCAAAAGTCCAAACGGATGGCTAAACCGAAGCAGGGTCTTGCGAAGCCAGAGGTCAGGAACCAGAAGGGTAGTCAGACGAAGCCTGGATCAGGAACCAGCAGGGTAGTCAGACGAAGACTGGATCAGGAACCAGCAGGGTAGTCAGACGAAGCCAGGATCAGGAACCAGAAGCAGCAGCAGTCTTAGAAGCATGTGAACACAGGAGGACCAAGCAAGGAACTGAAGCCACAGACCTCCTATATATATGAGCTAGGCATCCAGCTCCTCCCAGTGGGAAGGAGAAGCCGCAGGGTGGGAGGCTACAAGAAACCCAGAAACCAAGATGGCCGCCAGCACATGTCAAACGAAGGAGAACAGCAAGAAGGTAAGACCATGACAAAGGTGTTGATTCCATTATCCTAATTGGAGTCAGTAGGTGATAAAGACTTCCCAGGAAAAGGTGTCAAGACAGCATTTTACGTGGCAGACAATAGATGTCTAACCCCCCCACCTCTATTCAAGCTTGGCTTCTCCATTTTTTTTTATTAATAATGGGCCCTCTGTATAATTCTAATATATAATGCCCCCCCCCCTGTATAATTATAATATATTATGGCCCCACTGCATAACTATAATATATAGTTATACAGTGGGGACATAATATATAATAATTATACAGGGGGGCCATTATATATTAGAATTATACAGAGGGCCCATTATTAATAGCCTCTCTTTATAATTATTATATTTAATGGCCCCTCTGTATAATATATAATGGGCTCCTTTATATAATTATTATTTATTATGGCCCCTCTATATAACTATAATATATAATGGCCCCCCTGTATATTATATATAGTGACCCCTCTGTAATATTAGGATATATAATGGCCCCCTCTGTATTATTATTATATATATAATGTCCCTCTGTATAATTATTATATATAATGACCCCTCTGTATTATTATAATATATAATGGCCCCCTCTGTATTATTAGGATATATAATGGCCCATTATATATCCTAATATTACAGAGGGGCCATTATACAGAGTGGGCTGTTATATATAATAATAATAACTAATATTAATAAAACTCTGTAGAGATGAGACGCGGCTGCAAGAAGGTGTCATGGCGGTCTTATCTCCGAATGAAGACGCAGAGGAAAGAGTCTACATCACAGAAGATGTCACTGGATGGATGAGGTATGTGGTGCTGTATATTTTGTAGTGATGTATGTAATATCCAAACACATATTTGTTTCATGGTAGGATTGGGGGGTGGATTGAGAATTTGGCCCACCCTGCTGCATCCTGGCCCCAGACTTCAGGTCACACTGTGCGTGTTCTGAATTCTGGGGCCTTATACCCATCTACTACATTATCTGTACTTAGTTGTCAACATGTTATCTGTGGTGTTATATAGGACTACTACATTATCTGTAAAAGGGGCATGTCCACAGGTTGGGATGGGGGGGGGGGGGAATACATGGCTCGCCCCGGGTGCTGGCAACCCACTCTACTACGGCAGTGGTCAGCACATCCCATAAGATGAAGTGGCAGAAAATATAAAAGTGACATGAAACACGATGCAACAAAACTCTTGAAACAATGAATATATACAGTCATGTGAAAAAATTAGGACACCCTTTGAAAGCATGTGGTTTTTTGTAACATTTTTAATAAAAGGTTATTTCATCTCCGTTTCAACAATACAGAGAGATTAAAGTAATCCAACTAAACAAAGAAAACTGAAGAAAAGTCTTTTCAAGATCTTCTGTAAATGTCATTCTACAAAAATGCCTATTCTAACTGAGGAAAAAGATAGGACACCCTCACATGTATTACCTCTTAAATTGGCTCAGATCTCACACAGGTATATCACACCAGGTGCACATAATTAGTAGATCGTTACTCTGCATGTTGAATGAGGCTTGCCCTATTTAAACCTCAGACATTTAGTTTGGTGTGCTCCTGACTGTTGAAGTGAGAGTGAGCACCATGGTGAGAGCAAAAGAGCTGTCAGAGGACTTCAGAAAAAAGATTGTAGCAGCCTATGAGTCTGGGAAGGGATTTAAAAAGATCTCAAAAGATTTTAAAATCAGCCATTCCACTGTCCGGAAGATAGTCTACAAGTGGAGGGCTTTCAAAACAACTGCCAACATGCCCAGGACTGGTCGCCCCAGCAAGTTCACCCCAAGAGCAGACCGCAAGATGCTAAAAGAGGTCTCCAAAAACCCTAAAGTGTCATCTCGAGAACTACAGCAGGCTCTGGCTACTGTTGATGTAGAAGTACATGCCTCTACAATCAGAAAGAGACTGTACAAGTTTAACTTGCATGGGAGGTGTGCAAGGAGGAAACCTTTGCTTTCCAAGAGAAACATCGAGGCCAGACTGACATTTGCCAGAGATAAAGTTGACAAAGACCAGGACTTCTGGAATAATGTTCTTTGGACAGATGAGTCCAAAATTGAATTATTTGGACACAACAGCAGAGGACATGTTTGGCGTAAACCAAACACAGCATTCCAAGAAAAGAACCTCATAGCGGGGGGGGCGCACACTGGCCACCAATGCTATTATTACAATAGAGGGAGGGAGGGGGGCCGCACTGGCCACCAATGATATTCAAACTGGGGAGGGGGGGGTCTGCCCCCTGCTGCCTGGCAGCCCTGATCTCTTACAGGGGGCTATGATACGCACAATTAACCCCTTCAGGAGCGGCACCTGAGGGGTTAATTGTGCTGATCACGGCCCCCTGTAAGAGATCGGGTGCTGCCAGGCAGCAGGGGGCAGTCATGTACACAGTTTGTAGTATATTCTAACTAGAAACGTCCCCATCACCATGGGAACGCCTCTGTGTTAGAATATACTGTCGGATATGAGTTTTCACGATGTAACTCATATCCAACAGTATATTCTAACATAGAGGCGTTCCCATGGTGATGGGGACGCTTCAAGTTAAAATATACCATCGGATTGGAGAAAACTCTGATCAGATGGTATAAAGGGACTCCAGACTTTACATTGAAAGTCAATGGGGGATGGATCAGTTTGCAATTGCACTATATTGTGTCAACGTCAAACGGATCCGTCCCCATTGACTTGCATTGTAATTCAGGACGGATCAGTTTGGCTCTGCACGGCCAGGCGGACACCAAAACGACTTTTTTTTCATGTCCGTGGATCCTTCAAAAATCAAGGAAGACCCACGGACAAAAAAACGGTCACGGATCACGGACCAACGGAACCCCGTTTTGCGGACAGTGAAAAAATACTGTTGTGTGCATGAGGCCTTATGCTGTACCATTTTAAAGCACACTCCATAGCTTCCTTAGAAATTGGGCAGAATGGCCATGAAGTTCTATATCCACTCATAGATTGAACTGTGTGGCTGTTCAGTATTAGTAGCACAGTCTGTATTTCTGCCCTGCACAGATTTCAATGATTAGTTCAAGAAATAAAGAAATAGATGAAAGTGATGAGCACATTGCACTCATCTTCCATGACAAGGGACTGGAAACTGTATATAGTACTTGAATATGGAGAAGTGGGTAAACACCTTCACTGGTTAAATAAAGCACTAACCTTTCTTATGCCCTAGATCATAAGGGAAAGGGGCATTAACCCATCCACACCCTTAAACCTCTCTACTACCCATAGGTTTCTCTTTCCTTTTTTCTGTCCTGGTTTAAAATGTCCTACATATTATTCCACTGTTGATTTAAAGGAGTGTTCCCACATTCAACATTCACAGGATAACATATGCCCACGACTGATCAGTAGACAAACTAATTGTCCTCATAGCACCACTGCAGTGAAGAGCAATTTGTATGAAGCAAGCAGCAGTCCAAGATTTGTGGTGCAGTTCCATTCATACTTAACGGGACTGACCAGCACGGGGATCAGCTGTTTCCATTAGACTCTTTGACACTGAATGTAGTGGCAGAGCACGTGGTTGATTGTTGCTCCATACAAACCTCTCCTCACTGCAGTTGTGCTGTAATGAGGGACAAGAGGCTTGAGTAGGGGCCCCAGTTATCAGAAATATATATCTCCTGCTTTGTAGATAGGTGATAAATGTCAATTGAAGGGAAAGACCTTTAAATAAACTGTGATGGAATACAAAAGTATAGGGCTCAAAAACAGGAAGGGAAAACATGGAAACTCTTTGTTTGTTATCTCCTTTGAAATAAAGCAACCTTTGACCCACTACTTTGAAAACCTCTAACAGAGTGAACAATTGCAAGAGGCACAATTGGCCAGACTCTATGTTATAGTGATTACATTTTGTTGCAAACGTGTTGCAAACTTATAGAAGGGCCTCTTTGACAGGTCCACAAGGGTCTTGATGTCCATAGATTGTTTTCAGAGAGCTCATAGTAGAGATAGTAGGGCAAATGTTGAATTATTTTTGGTTTAAGATGTCAGCAAAGAAAAATGGAAATGTCAACTTGTAAGTTGATATATTACTAACGGTTGAAAAGAAATGATGAAATGATCTACAAAAGGCTTTTATAGAGAGGGCAGAAGAAGAAAAGTAAATTGAAATCTTTTCTACTTTTATATTACTCAAAATATCTGACAGTTAAAATATTAGTTTGATATTTATGATCTGGAACCAACTTCAAAAATAATAAGAGAGCGTAACCAAAATTACTTGGATCAGTAAAAATGGCATAACATGGCATTTTTAAAGTCTCTTTACTCTTCCTCGGTGTGCATTTTTTGCTTTTATCATGTCAACTATCATATTAAAGTACATCATATGTGAGTATTTTTTAACACAGGATTGAACCCTTTCATTTGTCATAAAGTTCATTTCATCTGCTATAAATTGGTCTTTTTGGGCAAAGATGGTTGTAAAAGAGTACATTCAACCTTATTGCTAAATAATAGTCAAATTTACTCTGCCAGAGTGTCGCAAAGGACCACAACACTTTGTTCTGGTATTTTTAACATATAAACTAGAGATGAGCAAATCGAAGTTGACGAAGTGGAATTCTATCCAAATTTCAGGAAAAATTCGATTTGCACCGAATCCGAATTTTTTCACGCTTTGTGTTAATAAATCAAATTTTTTACTAAAAGAGCTGTTGTACGTGTTAGGACATGAAGCAAGGAACTCTGGGAACGAGGGATCACCCACAATGCCATGCATGCAGACAATCAGCAGCCAGCCATCCCTGTGATTTCACAGCCCTATAAATAGCCTCAGCCATCTTGGATTCAGCCATTTTCCAGAGTACTTAGTGCAGGGAGAGACGTCAGCAGGTGCTAGGGACAGTGGTAGAAACGACTTTAAAACTTTTATTTCGCTGTATAGAAGTTCAGGGAGAGAATAGGTACGAATAATTCCACAGTATTGAAGCAGCATAGGGTTCAGTAGCAGAATTTACAGCCTGGGTAATATGAACAATCCTAGTGCACCTTGCTGCACTGACTGGGAATCCAAATTGCCATTATACAGCTCTGTAATTCCAGCAAACCGTTCTTGTTATTGGAGTGCAAATGTTGTTTGATACAGCCATTAACACGGTTTATTATTACAAGGAAATATTCCTACGTCTTATTTGACATTGTGCGTGCAGTTATATGTTCTAAAGCATTGTTTGGCTTGTATTAGTTGGAAAAAAGGGCTTATTAAATTCAAATTACAGCCCTTTTTGGCCTGTATTAGTTGGAAAAAAATAATATTATTTGCCGTTCAGCGGTGCAGTTATGTTCTAAGCCCTTTTTAGCATGTATTACTGGCCCAAAAATATATATTATTTGCCGTTCAGCGGTGCAGTTATATGTTCTAAAGGCCTTTTTGGCGTGAATTAGTGACAAAAAATATATATTATTTGCCATTTAGCTGTACATTTCTATGTTATAAGGCCTTTTGTGGTGTGTATAAGTAAAAAAAAAAAAAAGGGTCTATTTCCCGTTCAGCTGTGCAGTTATATGTTCTAATGCCCTTTTTGGTGTGTTTTAGTGGCACAAAAAAATATATTTGCCATTGTGTGGTGAAGTGAGAAAATTACAGCCCTTTTATGCATGTATTAGTGGCAAAAAATATATATTTGCCGTGCATCGTTGCAGTTATATCTTCTAAAGCCCTTTTTGGTGTGTATTAGTGGCACAAAAATAAATATTATTTGCCGTTCAGCGGTGCAGTTATATGTTCTAAAGCCCTTATTGGCATGTATTAGTGGCAAAAAAATATATATTATTTGCTGTTCAGCAGTGCAGTTATATGTTCTAATGCCCTTTTTGGTGTGTTTTAGTGGCACAAAAAAAAATGTTGCCATTGTGTGGTGAAGTGAGAAAATTACAGCCCTTTTATGCATGTATTAGTGGCAAAAAATATATATTTGCCGTGCAGAGGTGCAGTTATAGCTTCTAAAGCCCTTTTTGGCGTGTATTAGTGGCACAAAAATATATATTATTTGCCGTTCAGCAGTGCAGTTATATGTTCTAAAGGCCTTTTTAGCATGTATTAGTGACCAAAAAATATGTATTATTTGGCATTCAGCGGTGCAATTATATGTTCTAAAGCCTTTTGTGGCGTGTATAAGTGGAAAAAAATAAGGGCCTATATGCCGTACAGCTGTGCAGTTACATGTTCTAAAGCCCTTTTTGATGTGTATTAGTTGCAAAATATATATATATTACTAGCAGAAGGACCCGGCTTTATTTCACCTATTTCATTTAATGTTTCTGAGTGTTGTTAAAAGATATCGCCAGTATCCCCCATAACAGTAACCTCTACAGCACCCCGCCCTCTTAACAGTGAACTCCACAGACCCTCATCCCCTTAACACTGACCCCCCCACAGAGCCCCACCTACTTAAAATGGGACTTCCCCAGCAGCCCATCCCCTTACCTTTGACCTTTACAGCAGCCCGCCCTTTAACAGTGAGCTTCACAGCACCCCACTCCCTTGACATTGACCTCCTCATGGTCCAGTCCCTTAACAGTGACCTATACAGCACCCCGCCCCTTAACACTGACCTCCATAGGGGACCGTCCCCTTATCTGTGACCTCCACTGTTCCCTGCCCCCTTAACAGAGACCTCCACAGCACCTCCAAGGCGTAAAGGGCAAGCTCAGGCCATGTGCCCAATTTGGAGACCCAGAAGTTGAAGGGGGCAGACCCATGATTCAGTACGTGTAGGCGTGTGCACACATACTGCTCCACTGTGTTGGTGAAATGCTGCCTCCTGCTAAGACGTTCCATATCAGCTGGTGGTGCTGGTTGTTGTGGCGTGCTGACAAAGCTTTTCCACATTTTGGCCATGCTAACCCTGCCTTCTGAGGTGCTGGCAGTGCCCCAGCTGCATCGGCAACCTCTTCCTCTTCCTTCGCCTTGTGCTTCCACTGTGCCCCCGCTGTCAGGTGGGAATGCCACCAGCAGTGCATCTACCAGCGTGCACTTGTACTCTCGCATCTTACGATCACGCTCCAGTGAGGGAATTAAGCATGATACGTTGTCCTTGTAACAGGGATCCAGCAGTGTGGCCACCCAAATCAGCACAAGTTAGAATGTGGGCAATTCGGCAGTCGTTGCGGAGACACTGCAGCATGTAATCGCTCATGTGTGCCAGGCTGCCCAGAGGCAACGAAAAGCTGTCCTCTTTGGAAGGTGTATAGTCTGTGTCCTCTGTATCCCCCCAGCCACGCACCAGTGATGACCATGAGCTGCTCTGGGTGCCACCCTGCTGTGAACATGGTTCCTCCTCCTCCATCTCCTCATCCTCCACCTCGTCATCCTCCAGAACTGTGCCCTTGCTGGACAATTGTGTACCTGGCGTTTGTGGGTGCAGGAACCCACCCTCGGAGCCACTTGTGAATGACTGGCCGGAAACCCTACGAAATGATCCCTCTTCCTCCTCCTCCTCCTCCTGTGCCTCATCCTCTTCCATCATCGCCAGGAGCGTTATCAGCACTCGCCATGTTGGTGGAGTACTCGAAACAGCGCAACAAGGAATGCAGGTCTCGCATGGAGGCCCAGTCATTGGTGAAGTGGTGCTGTTTCGCCGAGCGACTCAGCTGAAACTCCACTATCGCCTGCTGCTGCTGCTCGCACAGTCTGGCCAGCAAGTGCAAGGTGGAGTTCCACCTTGTGGGCACGTCGCATATGAGGCCGTGAGCGGGAAGGCTGAAGTTACAGGCGAGCAGCAGCAGGGTGAGAACCCCGAAAGCGCGCCAGACGGCCCGCACTTTATGCCGCAGCTCTGACATATCGGGGTAATTTTTCAGGAATCTCTGCACCACCAAATTCAGCACATTCGCCAGCCAAGGAATGTGCGTCAAACCGGCTAGTCCCAGAGCTCCTACGAGATTTCGCCCATTATAACACAGGCTCACTGGCACAAACCACTCATCGGTCTGTTGTTCAAGGCCCGTCCACAGCTCCTGTGTGGTGTGGATTTGTCCCCCAAACAGATACATTTTAAAAACAGCCTGCTGTCATTTACCCCTGGCTGTGCTGAAGTTGGTGATGAAGGTGTTACACTGACTGGATGAGGAGCCGGTAGAGGATGATGAAGCGGAGTAGGAGGAGGAAGCAACAGAAGGCAAACTGAAGCGCCCTGCAATCCTCGGTGGAAGAAGGACATGCACAAAACTGCTATCCGCCTCAGGCCCAGCCACCACTGCATTACCCAGTGTGCTGTTATGGAGATAGAACGTCCCTGACCGTGCTTACCGGTCCACGTATCCGTAGTGAGGTCGACCTTGCCACAGATGGTGTTGCGCAGTGCACACCTGATTTTTTTCCCTCACTTGGTTGTGCAGGGAAGGGATGGCTCGCCTGGAAAAGTAGTGGTGGCTGGCCACCGCCATAAGGCCTTTAATACTAAATGACAGCATTTCAAAGGCCAGTAATTTTGAAATGCTGGCATTCAGGGCTAGTGATCGGGGGTGGGCAGGGGGTGTACTTCCTCTTCCTCTCCAGTGTTTGGGAGATGGAGAGATGAACGCTTGCGTGGGACATTGTGGAGATGCTTGGTGACCCAGGTAGTGGTGTTGCTGGAAGATCCTCTGTTTGCAGGGTGGCAGGTGGCACTGTCACTCCATAGGTGGATGAAGAGGCCGCGACTGCAGCAGAAGAGGAAGCAGGAGGAGCCAGAGACCTTTCTTGGTTTTTGAGGTGTCTACTCCACTGCAGCTCATGCTTAGCACTTAAATGCCTGGTCATGCAGGTTGTGCTCAGGTTGAGAACGTTTATGCCTCGCTTCAGGCTCTGATTGCACAGCGTGCAAACCATTCGTGTCTTGTCGTCAGCACATTGTCTGAAGAACTGCCATGCCATGGAACTCCTTGGAGCTGGCTTTGGTGTGCTCGGTCTCTTGCTGCGGTGGGCAGTAGCAGGCATACTGTCTAGGGGACGGCCGCCCCGCTTTTGCACCCTGCTCCCTCTTCTGCTGTGTTGGTGGCTCTGTGCGACCACCGGCTCTTTCTCCGAACTACATAGGTCACTCGCATGACATTGATTCCATGTGGGGTCGAGGACCTCATCGTCCTCCACATCATCTTCCACCCAGTCTTCACCCCTGCCTTCCTTGTCGGTCTGCACACTATTCGAAAGCCCCAGCATTTGGCACCTGTTTTTCGTCATCATCCGAGACATACTGCGATGGTCTTCCCATGTACTCATCTTGAAAGATAAGTGGTTGGGCATCTCTTCCACTACTGGGGCAGGGCTAGGTGGATGGCCCTGGGAAACCCTGCTAGCAGAGTCATCAAAAAGCAGAAGAGACTGCTGCATGACTTGGGGTTTAGACTGCTTGGCTGATTTGCAAGGGGGTGAGGTGAAAGACTGATGGACATCGGTTGCAGGTGCCAACTGTGGTCTTTCATCAGGAGACTGGATGGGAGACAATGTGAAGGAACTGGATCCACTGTCAGCAACCCAATCTACTATCGCCTGTACTTGTTCAGGCCTCGCCATTCGTAGATCCGCATTAGGCCCAACCAAATACCGCTGCAGGTTCTGTCGCCTACTCGCACCTGAGGAAGGGGTTTCACTTGTGCGTGTAGCTGGCACAGATCGACCCTGCAACAGGAGCTCCATCAGCAGCACCACGACCTGGGCCACGTCCCTTATTTGACGCTCTCCTCATATTTCTCAAATTTAGGATCTTCCCCTAATTGGGTGTTTAATTAATAGCAGAATAGAACGACAGTATGTACGGGGTGTATCTTACATGCCCTGAACCAGACTAGGCCTCAATTAAATTTGTTTGCCCAAAATGGCTGTATTTCAAATACCTGAATAGAAGCCCTGTATTTAAAGGGTGTATCTCACACGCCTGGAACCAGACTTGGCCTCAATTAAAGAATCGTGCACCAAATGGCATTATTTCAAATATCTGAATAGAACCACACTATGTAAAGGCTGTATCTCACAATGACAGAATATGAAAGCTGTATATATTAAACTTGAATTTAACACTTGCAGATCTGGAAATATTGGTTTTTGGAGAAGAAACAGTGTGTTTTTAAAAACCCAGAAAAAGATGGCTTTATTTCTAGCTTAAATTGCACACCGACTAATCCAGATGTTGTATATTGCCAAAAAAGTGTTTTTTTGGTAACAGAATAAGAAAGCTGTATATATTAAACTTGAATTTAAAACTTGCAGATCTGGAAAATAGTGGTTTGGCTATATTTCTAGCTTAAATTGCACACTGACTAAGCCTTCTAATGCACCAGATGTGTTTTTTTTAAAAAAACAGATTATTTGTGCTGTTTTTAAAGCTTGATTTCTATGTCCCAAAAGCTCAGATGCAGTGCTGGTGCACTGAGCTTGCATAAAATGGCCGCCGCCGCTGCCCACCTAACTGACTTATAAAAGTTTTTTTTTCCGTCACTGGGCTCAGGGCAGGATAAACACTATGTATGTAGATCGCTGAGTTAGATTCACGTTTTGCGCAGAGTCTCTCCTATTCTCTCCCTGAAATCACCAGCAGCATCCTCTCCCTACACTAAGCACAGCAGAGTGACGTGCATCGCTACGTGACTCCAGCTTATATAGAGGCTGGGTCACATGCTACACTGGCCAATCACAGGCATGCCATTGTGATTGCTTCTAAGGGCACAGAGTTAAACACTTGTTAATTGGCTGCTCTGCAGCCTTTCAAAAAGCGCCAAGAAATTGCCGAACACCGAACCTGAACTTTTACTGAAATGTTCGGCTTCGGGTTTCAAAAATCCAAAATTACAGTTCGGGTTCGCTCAGCACTAAAGGTGACAAAAAAAATTGCTTATTTGACACAGTTTTTATTTTTTATGGTGTCTATTGGACATAAGGGATCATGTGATATATTTATAAAGCCGGTAGTTACGAACGCGGTGATACTTAATATGTGTGTTTTTCCTTTTTTTATTATAAAATCAGGTGAATGGCGCTTTTTTTTTTTAACTTGAAACAATTTTTTTACTGAAAACTTTTTTTCACTTTTTGTTTAAATTTATTTCTGTCCCACTCTGAGACTTCAACTTTTGGGGGTCTGATACTCTCTGCAATGCATTACAATACATCTGTATTGTAATGCATTGCCTGTCAGTGTATTACACAGAGTAATACAGTAATAGATTGCCTAGGAGACCAAGCCTGATGCTGTATCTCCTGGGCACCTGTAGAAGGCAGGTCCCGATGCCGTGCAAGACATTGGGCAGCCTCTGCACGGCATTGGGCTGCCTTCTGACACATCGAGCCCCCGCCAGAGCAGCACGGAGACTCGATGCGCTCCTTCATTCGCCACAAACCACTTCCATGTCGCTGTCAGTGCAGACCGCAGCATAGAAGGGGTTAATCCATGTGCATCGGCTTTTACAGCAATGCCGGCGGATACAGCAGGGGCCCGGCTACCAGGGACAGCCTGGTCCCTGCAGTGATCGGGCACGCACTGCTCTGGTGCCCGCCGGATCAGCCCGCCGTGCATGTACGGTGGAATACATTCTGGAAAATGCATCCCCCCGCCGTACATGCATGGCGTTTTGCGTTAAGGGGTTAAACAGGAGATGTGTCACGGATAATTTTACTGTCTGCAGGGGACACCGTCTACGAAAAATGTGTACTTAATGTCACTGATATTTTAGGGGTGCACACACTTTAAACAGGAGATGTGGCGCAGATAATTTTACTGTCCTGTCACACCCTGTCCTGTGAGTGTTCTGTGTAGATCTGTCAGAATTGCTGCACAAGACTCGATCTGACAGTTTGTTTTGTTGTGGGTTTAATCTGAATCCCACCTCCTCCCAGCTGTTGTTCTTTAGGTAAATGGTGAGGCTATTTATTCCTCTTTCTCCATAGCCTTTATGGGTTATAGTTCTGCCTTGTGTGAGCTCTGGTAGTTTGGTGGATCGTCTTCTCTAACACTTCTCAAGATAAGTCCTTTTCCCTTTTTCCTTCTGTGTCTGTTTTGACTAGGCCTCTAGGGTGATGCTAGCTCCTTTGGTTGTAGAAGGAGTTGGGTGTCTCTTTCCCTTTTCCCTACAGCTGAGGGTTTTGTTCAGTGTGTTATAGTCCTAGGTACGTGGGCATGTGCATATCTAACATCCAGATATGCACATGGGAATATCAGCTTAGAAAAAGTGTTTTAGGGATTGCTAGGAGGTGACCCCTTTGTTCCCTAGCATTTGGGGCCTAGTCAGTTGTTTTTGTTTGCTCTGCCTTGCTCTGTTTTCTTCCTTTATCTTACCTACCAGGACATGTCCGCAAGGGACACTGTCTACGGAAAAAGTGTACTGGATGTCACTGATATCTTAGGGATGCGCTCACATAAAACAGGAGATATGGCGCAGAAAATTTTACTGTCCACAGGGGACACCGACTACGGAAAAAGTGTACTGGATGTCACTGATATTTTAGGGATGCGCACACTTTAAACAGGAGATGTGGCGCAGATAATTTTACTGTCCGCAGGGGACACCGTCTACGGAAAATGTGTACTGGATGTCACTGATATTTTAGGGATGCACACTTTTTAAAACAGGAGATGTGGAGTGGATAATTTTACGGTCCGCAGGGGACACAGTCTACGGAAAAAGTGTACTGGATGTCACTGATATTTTAGGGATGCGCACACTTTAAACAGATATGCACATGGGAATAGCAGCTTAGAGAAAGTGTTTTAGGGATTGCTAGGAGGTGACCCCTTTGTTCCCTAGCATTTGGGGCCTAGTCAGTTGTTTTTGTTTGTTTTGCCTCGTTCTGTTTTCTTCCCTTATCTTACCTACCGTAACATATCCGCAGGGGACACCGTCTACGGAAAAAGTGTACTGGATGTCATTGATATTTAAGGGATGTGCGCAATTTACACAGGAGATGTGGCGCGAATAATTTAACTGCCTGCAGCGGCCTACACGCAGGATGCGCTAAAAATATATATTGCTGTTGTAACGCACAACAGTCCTTAAAATGACTTTTGGGTCTCTGAAAAGTTCTTTGTATTAAAATCTTCCTATGCACAGCTCTCCCTAACACTGAGCAAATTAGTGCAGGTTGTGCTTCAGACATATATTGCTGCTGTCACACGCAGTAGTCCTTACAAGGGTCTATGAAACGTTTTTGTAGAAAAATTACATTCAATAACACCCCCTACACTCTCTGTCCCTTTCTATGCTCAGCTCTCCCTGACTTAGAATGAGCTGAACACGCGTCATCAGGTGCTATATAGCACCCGATGACGCGTTCTGGCCAGTAAATCAATGTAATGCCAGTAGCCAACATGGCTACTGGCATTACAGTGAGGGCAGTACTTACCTGCACATTTATTGGCTGTTTAGCAGCTGTGAAAAGTGAGGGGAGGAGACTTGAGCATTGCGCTCGAGCACATGCCGTCCTCAGCCAAGTACCGCCATGTACCGAGCATAGCGATGCTTGTGCCGAACTGGTATTTGGCCGAGCATGCTCGCTCAACACTAGTAAATAGCAGACCGTGTCAGTGTCCTCAATGATCCCTCAGTGCCTTACAACTACTGGATGTCCCAGCTGGACACATGGCACGAACTGGTGCTCTACGCCTGGAAGGTGCTGGCCTGCCCTGCCGCCAGCGTTTTGTCTGAGCGGGTATTTAGTGCTGCTGGTGGCATTATAACAGATAACCGTATCCGCCTGTCAACTAAAAATGCTGACAGGTAGGCTATTATAAAAATGAACAAGGCCTGGATTGACCCTGACTTCTCGATTCCACCACAGGAAAGCTGATGAACACAATGTCACTTTATTCCCATGCACCACTTCCACCACAAAAAAGGGTATATGGTTGAATCTTCTTTTTCTCATTCTCCTCCTCCTCTTCCATCATATCAACATGCTTATTTGTTGCATATAATCCCCTCGCATATATGCCCTTGCATATAATATTTTACAGGGTCAGCTCACCTGCAGGCCCTCGCATATAATTTTTTAGAGGGTCAGCTCACCAGCAAGCCATCAATCATAATTTTTTAATGGTGTATGATGCCCTCCTTTATGTGTAATAAAGGGTTAATTGGAGTGCCGGTTCCTTGTAATTTTTGGAAGTACTTTAGGGTGCATTCACACGTCCGTAAGTGTTCTGCGGACCGCACATCGCCGGCACTATAATAGAAAATGACTAATCTTGTCTGCAATTGCGGACAAGAATAAGACATGTTCTATTTTTTGCGGAAATGGAAGCACGGATGCAGAAGTGCAGATCCGCAAATGCAGATCCGCAAATGCGGATGCAGACAGCGCATTCTGGCCCCATTGAAAATGAATGGGTCTGCACCCTTTCCGCACAATTGCAGAATGAATGCGGACCCATTTTGTGGACCTGTTAATAGACCCTTAATTTAACTCCATGACTGAGTGAAGAACATATTCTTCACTTTTATATTTAAAATAAAAGTAAATGAAACATTACTTTTACTTTAATGCATTATCTTTATTCTTAATGTATATGCATTTTATTTATGTGGTACTTATCTTTAGATGGAGACATTTATGCCAAAAATGGCAATATTAAAGTTAAAACAGAAACACTGGTAAAAGTGAGAGAAATAATTTTAACACAATGAACTTTTTTAACGCAGAACATTTTGGAGCCTTTACAATACATTAAATAAATCTGTCAGCAGTTTTGACCAGTAGTGAATATGCAGGGGAGAGCAGTACAAACACATACGTTTTGTGGAGCTTTTTCTCATCAAGAATAGTGAAAATATGAAGTTTTCTTCTAACTAGTGTTGAGCGGCATGTCCCATATTCGAATTCGCGAAATTTCGCGAATATTCGAAAGAATATTCGTAAAATATTCGCGAATATTCGAATTCGTTATTATTTCGCATATGCGATAATTCGAATTTTCGCATCGCATAATACATATTATGAGATGCAAAATTCGCATGTGCGCTAATGAAATCGCCTTACGAAGATTCGCAACTCAATTCAATCACTAATGTAAGAATGCAAAGCCCTTTGCCTCTGTTCTGGGACAAGTGTAGATATTCGCCTGTGCGCTAATAAAATCGCCTTACAAAGATTCGCGCCTCAATCACTTTCTAGGCAATGTGAGTAAGATCTGAGCTTTTGGACTTTTGGGAATCAATCGAGATACAGTGGGGGGTGATGACAGTAGTTGACAGAGTACAGATCAATGTCATCTGTAAGGTGGAAACTAAAATAAAAAATACGAATATTCGTAAATCGAATTTTACGAAGTTCGAAGTATTCGCGAATATGGTGCTATACTATATGAATGCACAGGCCTTTGCCTCTCTGTTCTGGGGACAAGTGTAGATATTCGCATGTGCGCTAATAAAATCGCCTTACGAAGATTCGCAACTCAATTCAATCACTAATGTATGAATGCAAAGCCCTTTGCCTCTGTTCTGGGACAAGTGCCGATATTCGCCTGTGCGCTAATAAAATCGCCTTACAAAGATTCGCGCCTCAATCACTTTCTAGGCAATGTGAGTAAGATCTGAGCTTTTGGACTTTTGTGAATCAATCGAGATACAGTGGGGGGTGATGACAGTAGTTGACAGAGTACAGATCAATGTAATCTGTAAGGTGGAAACTAAAATAAAAAATACGAATATTCGTAAATCGAATTTTACGAAGTTCGAAGTATTCGCGAATATGGTGCTATACTATATGAATGCACAGGCCTTTGCCTCTCTGTTCTGGGGACAAGTGTAGATATTCGCATGTGCGTTAATAAAATCGCCTCACGAAGATTCGCAACTCAATTCAATCACTAATGTAAGAATGCAAAGCCCTTTGCCTCTGTTCTGGGACAAGTGTAGATATTCGCATGTGCGCTAATAAAATCGCCTTACGAAGATTCGCGCCTCAATCACTTTCTAGGCAATGTGAGTAAGATCTGAGCTTTTGGACTTTTGGGAATCAATCGAGATACAGTGGGGGGTGATGACAGTAGTTGACAGAGTACAGATCAATGTCATCTGTAAGGTGGAAACTAAAATAAAAAATACGAATATTCGTAAATCGAATTTTACTAAGTTCTACGTATTCGCGAATATGGTGCTATACTATATGAATGCACAGGCCTTTTTTTCTCTCTGTTCTGGGGACAAGTGTAGATATTCGCATGTGCGTTAATAAAATCGCCTCACGAAGATTCGCAACTCAATTCAATCACTAATGTAAGAATGCAAAGCCCTTTGCCTCTGTTCTGGGACAAGTGTAGATATTCGCATGTGCGCTAATAAAATCGCCTTACGAAGATTCGCAACTCAATTCACTAATGTATGAATGCAAAGCCCTTTGCCTCTGTTCTGGGACTGTGCCGATATTCGCATGTGCGCTAATAAAATCGCCTTACGAAGATTCGCGCCTCAATCACTTTCTAGGCAATGTGAGTAAGATCTGAGCTCCTGGACCTTTGGGAAACAATCAATTATATGTGTACTGTAATTTTGTGGAAAAAAAAAAAAAAAAAAAAAACGAATATTCGTTTTTACGAATATATAGCAGTATATTCGAAATATTCGCGAAATCGCGAAGTTGCGATATTCGCGAAAAAAATTCGCTTTTCGAATATTCGCGCTCAACACTACTTCTAACAAATGACGCTTTTATAAGCGCTCAGGGGATGGAGCATTACTATGACATGCTCTACGCCAGTGATACCCAACCTACGGCCTGTGTCAGGTGGCCCAATTCGACTCCCTGGAAAAAGTCTAAGGCGTAATACCAATATGTCTTGGACTTTTCCCCCACATTCATCAGCGCAGTGAGCGCTGTGAATGGCACAGGCAGTGCAGCAATGCTGCCTGTGCCTGAAATAACCAATAGCAAATCTACTTACAGCAAGGAGCTTTGTTACTGGATGGTATAGGCGCGCGCCGGAGCGATACAGGTCCTGCAGCAGCGGCAGCTGGAAGGAGGAGGGGCCAGCTCCAGGGGTGGCTGCTGTAAGGAGAGTGGGGCACGCTGCCCGAGGAACTTGGGAAACATGACAGGGCCAGCTGGAGAGGTAAGGAGCCGTGGACTTATGTGACTGGTCCCCGCTGACTCTGCTTCTCCCTCCTCCTATCACCCCACAGGGAAGAAGCTGAACAGACTCCACCAACTATAATGGGATCCGTTCAGTTTCCGTTCAGGATCCTGTCTTTTTACCAGACACAAAAGTGCTGCATACAAGGCTTTTTTGTCTGGTCTTTCGACAGAATCTGCAACAGAGGCGCCAAACGCAGCCTCTAAAGCAAATTTGAAGGCCTACGTATTATGCATTTTAGTAATGCTCACGCGTGCCCCCTCACAGTGTTTGCATTTCTTTCTGGAAAATCTACCTGGTTCTGGCCCACGAAATTTATACTATGTCTAGTGCGGCCCTCAGACGAAAAATGGTTGGGCAGCACTGCTCTATGCTATCTACAATGAGCGGCTTCATCCCCTCCCCTCTACCCTGAGTGATGGCTGCAGTTGTCTCCTGGTTGGGTGCCACAGCTGTCACTCAGATCAGAGGGGGGAGGCTTTAAAGCAGATCAATACACTGAACAGAGAAGACTTTACAGTAATGCTCCACCCAAGGCACTTGCAAGAACAGAATACAACTTTACATTCACATTACTCCTGATGAAACATGCTTTACACAATATATAACTAAATACACAATTCTGTGCAATAACTCCACTTCAGTGCATGATTTGAAACAATTAAGGATACCAAGCCTGATTCTGCTCACAGCACCTTAAAGAGTTGAGTGCTGCGACCTTGTAATGCTTGTAAACCAATCGGGGCAAGAAGTAAAGAGTACCCACTGATATGATACAGATCGAAGGACAGATTCCTTTAAGGCCCCTTTCACACGGGCGATTTTTCCGTGCGGGTGCGATCCGTGCGGCGAACGTATGGCACCCGCACTAAATCCTGACCCATTCATTTCTATTGGGCTGTGCACATGAGCGTTGTTTTTAACGCATCACTTGTGCGTTCAGTGCAAATCGCAGCATGCTCTATATTGTCCGATTTTGACGTGACGCAGGCCCCATAGAAGTGAATGGGGTGCGTGCAAATCGGATGGCATCCGGATATACATGCGTTGCGTTCAGTTTTTTTTGACGGAAGTCACTTAGCAACACTCCTGGGCTATATAATACAGGAAGTAGGCGTTTTTTTTCTCTGTGTCGGTCTGCATGTGGTTTTTGGCAGCACATGAGAGAGAAGTTTGCTGGATCTATTTCAAGCCCTCGCGGAGCGAATTATCGGCAGCATGCCCAAAAATCCTCGAAGCATGGATGTTGAGAAGCTCATTGTCCTGGTGCAGGATAGGCCCTGCCTCTGGGATCTCCGTTGTTCGGACTACCAGGACCGATATAAAAAGGACGCTGCCTGGGAGGAGGTTACCCAGGATCTATTTGCAGCCATATGGCAAACGACGAAAGGGCAAAGTCGCCGGAATTTAAGTAAGTTAACAATGTATACATGTTTGATCTATGTTGTCCTCCCTAGTATATAGGCCTTGTTTGTTTACCTATCACTTTAGAAATTGATCCATGTTCCTTTATTGCCTTTCTATTACCAGTTGAAGAGGTCAAGAATCGTTGGCGGAGCTGCAGAGACCAATTCCGTAAGGAAATCAGAAAGCAGGGGCGGAGCGGGGCTGGTCTCCCCAAGAAAAGGCCGTACCTCTTCCGGGAGCAGCTAATGTTCCTCCGCGCTGTCATGGATCTACGTCCGTAAGTCCATTCTACACAATAAGCTATATGCACTGTATGGGGATTTTTTACATACTGTGAATGTTTTGAATGGATCAATGTGAAATGTCATATTTATCACTAGCAAACATTCACATTGCTCCTTTCTTAACCTAAAGTAGGAGATTAAAATGATAAGTTGAGTAAAGATTGATGGTACGTAAATAATGTAGCAGGATGAACCCACATGCTCTATGGGACCTAAGATGTGTAATAAATGTATTTTCAAATTTTCGTTTCCTCGTTTTGGTTAAAGTTAACACGATAGCATACATGAGTATAGACCTTATATTTCTGAGTGTGTGGGTTATCCCTGCTACATCTATACTACCACAATTACCACATATGTCTATTTTAGGTTGGCAGGGGAGTTGCTAGTGTGTGAAAACATCTGAGGCACAAGGCCACTGTCCAACACCCCCGTGAATCAAAGTTCCACCCATGAAGCTATGTCGCTATCCCCGGGGGGGAGGGGAGCATCACACTAGTTATTAACCCCTTTCAGCAGTCCCCCCTTCAGTGAATGGGGGAGTGCTGAAAGTGGTTTAATAACTACTGCGAAGAGACTAGCCATCTGTGCGACCCCCAGATCAACCCCCAACCCCCCTTGTACTAGTTCCGCTACTTATCTGCTGCGTTGGCATGAGTTCAGTCACTTCTGTGCCATCGGTGCTCAATCGCAGCAGATAAGTAGCGGAACTAGTACAAGGGGGGTGATCAGGGGGTTGGCCAGTTCCAATCAATGGAAAAATTCACTGGAATATTTCCTTAACATTCTATCAGCAATCCAGCATAACATTCAGGGCACTGGACCAAACATATGGGGCACAAGCCCCGAATGGTTAGCCAAAATGAAACCTCGGTTTGTTGGGCCTGTTAGTACTATGTGACAAATGTAGATGGTGTAGCTTATGACAGGAATATGTTAATCGTTTTTTGGCGAATCGTCATGTTTATATATTTTCATCCTTTTGTAGAACGGAGGACAACCTAGAGGAGGATGAAGGAGAATCAGCACCCCAATTGTCAAGTGCCTGTGACGATGAGCCGACAGCTGGGCAGCAGGAGAGTCTTCCGGGACCAACACCAGCACCTTCCGAGCCTCCTGCAGCATCAGGAGCTGATTCCCCCCCCCCTCCCTCTGGCTCTACCCATCAGGTCCAGACGACGGGCAAATCCCCCTGCCGAGTCCAACGTGAATGTCCAAGTTTTGGATTATTTATCTCGGGCTCGGCAGGAGGATCATCACGATATGTTTGCCCGTAGTCTGGCCCATTATATGCGGCAGCTACCTCCAGAACGATTGTTACGGACAAGAACTTCCGTAGAAATCGTTCTGGAGCTAGCGAATTCGCTTCCTGATCCCTCGATCATGCATGATGCCCTCGAAAATTTACGCCGCTATGGGCAACTAATTGTCCCCAAACACCCCACTGTTTCCCAGCCATTCCCTGACCAACCACAAATGCCCCCCCCAAGGGATCATTATGGGCCACCGATGGCGCCATATGTTCCCCCGATTCAGGGGGAGCCGAGCTATGGTCCTCCGGGACCCTCGCCCAGTCGAGCTGCCCCACCACAATGCCTTGGCCCCCCTTCCCAGGCCCAATATTCAAGGGCTCCTTCACAGGGCCAATATTCCGGCCCCCCTTCACAGGGCCAATATTCCAGCCCCCCTTCACAGGGCCAATATTCCGGCCCCCCTTCACAGGGCCAATATTCCGGCCCCCCTTCACAGGGCCAATATTCCAGGGCTCCTTATGAGGGACAAGGTCCAAATCAGGCTGGACCCTCACAATATTCTGCCCCTCCTTATCAGGGATCTTGTTCGCCATCAAGGCAATATGTAAATTTGGCTTGATGGCGAAATGTACAAATTTTGGCTGATACATTTATTTATTTTCATATACCACCGATTTTATTTCAATATTGTGTGAAATTAAACACATTTTTATTTTCAAGCTTCTAATGTGTGTGATTTTATTTTATTGTGCATACACATACCACAATATATAGCTAGTACATTTGGACTAGACATTAGTAACCACATAGGACACATATGAAGAGTTAATTTTGCACACAAACACTGAGGTTCAATAGTTTTTATTTTTAGGGCTTCTTACATCAAAATGTTGGTCATAATAAATGTAAATGAGTTTGTTTTATTATACATACATACAAAACATAAAAAAAATAAAAAAAACGCAGCACATCCACGTAGTAGGAAAAATGAAAAACGTTATTCACCAAGCATGCAACGTTTCAATCCTCTCAATGGGATTTTCCTAAAACCGAAAAAAAAAACATTTGGACAAATTAGAGAAATTTTGCCACATTTTGGAGGTAATAGAGAAATGAGGTATTAGTACATATTTCACCTACCAGGTAGATTCGACTCTTTTTTGGCAAAATATGTAAGCTCGCAACCCACGTCAAGGGTCCTCATTATCTTGCGAGTCCCTAACTTCCAAAAAGCAAAACTGAACTAAACTCAAACCATCCTGGTTATGAAAATAGACTGCCAAACACAAAAGTCCATGAATTGACGACTACTGTGGAAATGGAAAAGAACCGATAGGGGACATAAAATAATCCGAAAAAAATTCACGCACTCTGAGTCCAGCAGATACAGATCGTCCAAGTAGTAAAGTGTCTCTTGATGATGGTGTACTGTACACTTGGGCATCTTCTTCTGGTGTGGCCTCATAGGTGCGTATGTAGTTATGCAGCACTACACATGCCTTGATGACCTGATTGACATTTTGTGGTGCCAGCTGTATTGACGACTGGAAAACACGCCATTTATTTGAAAAAATGCCGAATGTGCACTCCACAAACCTTCTGGCTCTACTTAACCGATAATTAAAATTGCGCTTCTTGGCATCCAAACCGCGTCGAGGATAAGGACGCATCAGGTGGCTAGAAAGGGCAAATCCCTCGTCCCCTACAACCACATAAGGCGCAGGTGGCCCAGTAGAGCCAGGAAGGTTTGCTGGCTGTGGTACGTCCAGTTGGTTGGACTGAAGCCAGCGACCCATTCTGGAAGCCCTGAAGATGCGAGCATCTGCAGAACTTCCATAGGACCCAATATCTACAATGATAAACCTGTAGTTTGTGTCAGCCAAGGCCAACAAAACTACAGAGAAAAACTGCTTATAATTATAGTATTGGGACCCTGAGTTCGGTGGCTTCTTAACCCGTATGTGCTTCCCGTCAAGGGCACCAATACAATTCGGAAATTGAGCCCTTTCCTGGAAGCCATGGGCTATATCAAGCCACTGCTGCCTGGTTGGTTGTGGCAGCACTGAAGCCTTCAGTGTCAACCAAATGGCGGCACATGTAGCCCGTACCACGCCAGCAATTGTGGAAGTGCCCATTCGAAAAACAAAATGCAAACACGAAAAAGAATTACCAGTCGCCAGATATCTGAAAAGAAAAAAAAATGGAATTAGATACTTTTATAGCATATGTTGGTAAATCGACAACATTACTTGACATTATTTAATGGAAAAGTAGCTGGTAAATATAAATGAAACAAGCACATAGTGGTATATTTAGTTAACAAATAATTTATATTCTGATATCAAAGTAAATAAGGAATAGCATTTAAACCTTGATAAAGTTCAAGACAATTAACATATACACACACAGGTGAGGTGTCCTCATCATTACAGGCTGCATTTGAATAATTAACCCCTGCGGAACTGGATTCTGGTGTGACTAATCTAACCACACACAGTTTCTCACTACAAATCAGGGAGTTTCAATACAGGTCTACTTCATTTACGCACTCAGGCAGATAATATTTAAACTTTACAATACATAGGCCATTGACCTAAAAAATATGTATTGTAAAACAGGGTGGCATTAAATAAGTATTTAGTATGAAAATATATATAGTCTTACCTTAAAGTAATAATAAGCCGTTCTTCAGGTGACACACTCCGCCGCATATTGGTGTCCTGAAAAGTTAAGGAAGGCCTCAACTCCTCCAACAGACGATCAAACGTAGACACCGACGTGCGGCAATAATTGAAGAACTTTGGAGGGTGCGCACGGAGCTCTGCGTACAAGCCAACAAAGATACCTTTGCTGGCACGCAGCGAAAGTATTGGATGCACCCACAGGCGCTTCCTCCGCGGCTCCTCCTCAAGCATTTCGGGCTGTTCGCCAAAACAGCGGGAGACCAGCCAGTGCAAAAACACATGGTCAGTGGATGACAGGGTGAAAGTGGACATCCTGTGTTAAAGGGGATATTAATTATTGATATTTATGCAAATCTCAATAATTAATATTCATAAATAGGCGTAGTACGTCTTGTGATGACTCTGCCTATTTATGCCTTAATGAACAACAAATCGCTACTGATTGCCCTACGCTAATCACTAAACTAGCTGCACGCGCCTTACTAACTACCACTAGTAATCACACATTACACAATAGGGATAAATGACACGGTATTTATTAATAATACATTAGTAATACAATGTCAACAATACTAACTCTATTGCGGCGATACTTTACAACCAAAAAGGTATTAGGTTTATAACTATATATATCTATAACAAGGGGATAGATATATATTGTTATAACCGCACACTACAATATAAATACACACACTAATACAATATACTAACACGGTTCTGACTACACTACACAGTACATTCCCAAATTCCACCCACAATCTAACTACACAATACACACATACAGGTATAACAGCCCTCCCGCCTGGATCTATACTATCCCTATGGGGTAATAGGGGTGAGGTACCTGGGGGATGTCACGACAGGGCTGCCACAAAATAAGGGTTAAGCACAACAAGGGTAACAGGGGTAGCAATATTCCAGGGTAGCGGGGAATAAGAGGGATCCTGGGGGAGACACAGGGGGTGGGGGCTCAGGACCGGGGAAGGTAAGGGTAGCCCAAGGTTATGGGGGGGGAAACAGGGGCTATAGGGGAACACAGAGGGTTAGGGGTTAACCAGGGGAATGCAGGATCAGGGGGGTAGCAGGGGGGTATATAGATCAGCAGGGGGGTATATAGGTAGCAGCAGGGGGTATATAGATCAGCAGGGGGTATAGATCAGGGGGTATATAGATCAGGGGGGTATATAGATCAGCAGCCGGGGGGGTATATAGATCAGCAGCAGGGGGGTATATTTCAGGGGGTTAATGATTCTTAATGCTCGTTGTCCAGGGGGGCTCGTCCGTCCAGGGGGGCTCGTCAGTCCAGGGGATGATCGCTTGGTGGTGTACTTACCTGACTGCTGAGCGGGGCGCCGCCGGTCTATTTAAACTTGGCGGCGCCCGCTCGCAGTCTTCCTATTCGCGCCGTGCGCATGCGCACCGCCGGCCTCAATACGTGGGCCGGCGCGGTGATATGACGTCACCGCGCCGGCCCGAGGATCTCGGAGCGCGCTTCCAGGGGGGGGATCCTTTGATCCTCCCGCCTGTGAAGCGGACGCTTACCTCCGGCGCTGTAATTACAGCGCCGGAGGTCAGCCACTCGCAGGGGCATGGGAACTCTTTGTTCCCATGTCTCTGTTAGGAGCATCATCTCCGGCGTGGCCGGAGATGGTGACAAAGGGCAGAGGATCTATTGATCCTCTGTCCTTTGTAGAGGCCGACGCTGGACATGATTGTCCAACTGTCGGTCTCCTCCCAGCAAGCGGCATGATTCCGGCCATATATGCCTATAGATGCGTGGGGCACATCCATAGGCATATAGGAACGGACATTACACATGGGGGCATGTTATATATCTTAAAGGGGCATAAAGGGGGCACATATCAAGGGGGCAATAACAAGGGGGCACACATATATATATATATATATATATATTAAAGGGGCAATAACAAGGGGGCACACATATATATATATAACAAGGGGGCACACATATATATATATATATATATATATATTAAAGGGGCATAAAGGGGGCACATATATATATATATATTAAAGGGGCATAAAGGGGGCACACATATAACTTCCATCAATACGTATACACAGAGATGCATGTCGCCAAGGGGGCCTACATACATCTCTGTGCATATCCACAGATCCCACCTGGAGGAGCCCATATACAAGGGCTAATATATATGTATATATGTCACGGCATATATACATATATATTCAAATATGACACTTCCCTCAACAATCCCCCTGTTGTCGGGAATACGACAATAAACATTTTGGGGGAAGGGTTGGGATGCACTTGCCTCTTCAGTCGTACCCTTGGTGACTGTTCTGGGAGGACTAAAGTAATCTGACTCTTAGGTACCTAGACATCACCCATCGTGCTCCATCCTGCCTCTCATTAAAACGTCTCCATCCCCCGAGTACCCCATGTTCTTCTCCTTAGATAACTTTCTTGGTATCCTATGATCTTCAGGTGTCGGCCACTCCCAACGTAGTCTATTCCTGACTCCGGAAGGGCTTCACCCTTGCAGTCTTTAGATCACTCCATTCAGCGACCGTATTCTCTCTCTTTGCCAGTGTTGTTCTTCTGGCGTCCGTTACCCCCAATGTTAGTGCCGGTAAATGTAGCACCTCCTTATGGGGTACGGACGGCCGTAGGCTGACCTTTTAATGACTTTTATTTTAATTGAAGACTCAGTTGTTGGAGAGGTTCTCTCCGGGACAGATACATAGGTTTTTACAAGGCAGGTCAGATTTTCTGGTGAGAGGTGATGTCATAGTACCTAAATTTTACCTGCGGGAAGGAACCCCGCACTACCATCATTCAGTCCAACCCTTACAAAAAGTCACCATTGTCGATATTGAAGCGGCAAATACCTTAGTGATGAGGGGCCTGACCCTAGGGAATCTACTCTACCCCACTCACACAAACATGTCATATCCCTCCCAATACAGTCCAATTCAATTCAGTGTGTACCCATAGAGACTCATGCCACCTGGCCTTACTCTCTATACCTCCCAAGACACTGGTAGTTAACAGACCCTTGTGTCCTTGGGGAAATGACTATAGGATGCAAGTGTGCGTCCAGCCATATTGTAGTATGGCTGTCGCCCATCTGCACCTAGAGTGTCCATGGGTACATGAGGAACTCACATGCAAATAATCAATGTAAATCTATACACAATATGATGAGGTCACAGGGTGGTCTATGATTATACCCCGAATCCTCCTACGAAAATCTACTACAATATGTGTATGCATACACACAATGTTATGCGGTCACAGGATGGCTTTTGGATTTTCATCCCGACCTTCATAGGAAACCGTATGTCCATGCGATCTCTGGCTTCAGGACTTTGTTGGAGCTAAGTCCTGAGCCTCCTGCGATTAACTTCGTGAAGTTCTGTCCGGTTCTGGTTTAGCTGGTCCGCAAGTCTCTTGACCCTCCTGTAGATTAGACACAGTCCCGTGTACATGACTATTACCAGAACCAGAAGAACTATCACCGGATGAATCAATAGGTTGAAGAAGGATGTTGCCTTTGGACTGTAGCCGAACAGACTTTCCCACCAGGAGATCTTGGAGTCTTTGTCCAACGCGGTTGTGATTGCCGTAATTTTATTCTTGTCGTGCGTCAGTTGGATGGTGGCCTGTTTCTCTGTTTCTCGAAGATTCTTAAGTATTTTGTCTTCTTGGCTGAAGTCCAGCAGGAGATGTTTGAGTTCTACCCCAAAGCCAAGAGGAATTTTCTGGAGTCTCACGGGTACGTCGGGGCGGATGTCGAGTCTTTTCTCCGGGGTGATTGGTGTTCTTCCTTGTATCTCTGCGACATCTAAACCTAGGACGGGGCTAAGGGTGCAATACGCTCCAGGGAGGAGTACTCCTCTCTCAGTGCAGTTAGTTCCATAGATTGTATAAGACATGTTTTGCCTTTGGTACCAGCACCAATACCCCTGTCCCAAGTATTTAAGGGAAGAGGGTATTGGGCTGGCCTTCATCTCACAGGACCCCTCGGTGCTCCAACATTGGTGTCTTAACACCCGATCCTGACTACCTTGACAGAGGATAGCATCCCCTTTCTTCCAACATCCCTCTGTGTCTAACAGATAAGGATGGCCTTTCTCATAGGTTAGAACGCCCGCGGGGAGCTGTGGATGAAGCACCGTCTGGTTATTTATGACAACCCCTAAGTTAATTGCACTGTAACCTTGTCTAAGATGGCCAGATACAGGAGCCAATGATGAAGCAGTGCAAGTGAGATTCCTACAGCCGTGCCACTGTACTACCCACCAGTTGGTGTGATTAGCTGCAAAAGGAGATATAAGAGGACTTACACGTTGGCGGAGGTTAAATGGAAAGTGGCCGCCGTACAACGATGATACAATATGTTTAAGGTTGCCTGAGAGTTCACTCTGGACTTGCGTACACGCCAGAGCGAGCTGAGCTCTATCCTGTTCTTCCAAGAGACCCACGACTAACCTTCTAAACTTCTCTCGTAAAGCAGAAGATAGAGAGGTAGTGGCATCTATGTGCGAATGCTGCAAACCCTCTAAGACGTGGTTTACATCAAGCTGGGTCTCGAATCCTTCTCCGGCGTGTCGCGCAACATCCCCAAGTTTACCTCTCAGGACTTCCATGTCCATAGTGTTCAGGGCGCCCACTCCCAATGCACCTCCGCCTAGTCCCATGGCTATCAGATCTCTTCTTCCCCTTTGATTCCTGTGTATGAGATCATCCTTTCTTACCTCTTGCCCCGCCTCTATCCAACCTCTTATCATGTCAATTTGGTTCCTCACAAACTCCCCACATCTGTGATCCCATTGGTCGACTCGGAAGTCATCTACGGAAATTCTCCAAGTAAATAGGACGAATTTTGTCCCCGTGATGATCTTCCATGGGGATGACAGTTGAGGAGCTATAGGATCTGCCAATTGATGGATAGGGGCGTTGCAAGAGTCTAAATGCATTTTTACAGGTTGGAGACCTGTTGCTTCATAGGGGATCCTCACCACGGTTACACAAACTTGCCCTCTACCTTTGAACGGATACCATTGGTCACTTTCTCCAACCTGTAGCACTAGTTTTCCTACGGGTTTGGATTTAGACAGATAGACCCATTGTGTAAAGGTCCAGCACCCTTCATCTACTGCCTCGCAAAAAGGCCATCTAAACGAACCATCTATATTGATGTCAAAGTTAATATCCCTGCTACTGGGGTCTTTCCAATCGGAAGACACATACCTACCCCGGTATTCCTCATTCATAGGGGTACCGTCCATCCATACATCCACTGTAGGGGTATCCACTCCATTGCACACCAAATCCCATCTCCAGGGATTAGTGTCCAAGGTTACCATCTGGGTATCTTGTTCCCAGTGGGCATAGGTGATGAAATAATATCCAGTCACCTCCTGAACACAATTGTCTCTCATGATGGTGATCATAAAAGACCGTATGGATGGAGATCCCTTTAACTGAGCATACCTGAGATCCTTGGCATCTGTCCGTACTTTTAAAATGGTGGCTCGGTAAAAGCCTTCCAGTTTTACCGGACCACTCTGGTCATTCCATAGGACCTGGCCAGAGTTACTGCAGTTTAACTTTAGCATCATTATACTGGTTCGTATGTAATCTGTGGACACATGTCCCTGAACATAACTGGATTCCCTAGTGATAATCATCTGGGAATCTCTTAACATACAATAAGCTTTTAGGGTGCCCTTTACCGGAATGGGTCTGTCAAAATATGTCCTTACCCTCAGCCCATCTTGGCTATCCCTCCTTATGAAGGTAGCCTTAAGGATATACCAGCCACTATATTCTGCACCCGTGACATCCTCAGGACTCAGAACCCCCTCCTTGGTACACAACACTGTGGTAGTGTTGGTTTCCACTTGTTTGTAAGGATGCAAGTGAGGGTCCCTAGACACCCATCTTGAGGATCTCATAGGGGTAGGGTCAGAGTCCCGAAAATGTCTGAATTCTTTGAGGCAGAGGGCATGTAAATCATGTTGTATGGCAGACACATTCTCCACAGGGATATAATGTTGAATTACACCTTGGGCAAAACTCTCCCTCTGGAAACCATACAGATACCACTGTCCTGGTATAAAGGAAAAGTTCTCGTATGGTTTCAAGATTTTGCCCTCCAAACATTCCACCATTAAAAGGCCGGGTTTATTAACTTCCAGGCCCTCCCCCGAAGAGGTTGAGCCCGCCATCATCATGCTTACCACCAGTGCCACAAGTTGGGGATATGCCATGTTCAGAGGATCTCTATATCTTTTCAGGCTAGTTGTAGCCTTGGTGAGTCTCCCTCCTGTGATCTGTTAATTCAATGTGTGTGTAATTAGTTTCATGGATCCACCCTCGACCCACCAATACACACCCCCCCCCCCCCCTGGTCACCCAACTCTGTGAGGGTTCATGTTATTGAGTTGGGGAGGCTCGGGTGGCCTTGGCCTGGTCGATATGGATCCACAAAACTCCCTGCCGCCTACGTGACTTTTTCTTGGTCGTCATCGGCCTTTGCACCTTTAGCATGGTGTCACCCATTACTTCAAGGACCTGATAGGGTCCTTCCCAGTTTGCATCCCAGGGGCCGGCCCGACGGAAGATTTTCACCATCACCAGCTCTCCTACAGAGGGCATTGGTGTTTCCCCCTGTAGATACGGTCTGTGTAGCCGTATTGCTGCATGAGGCAATAACTCCTTCAGGTTTAGTTGTACCTGTTGGAGAAACAGGTCTCTGGCGATGGCGTTCTTCACTGGTTCTGACACCAGGGGTTCATTGGGCAGGCATAAGGGCATTTTGCGTCCGGTCATTAGTTCGAACGGGGTGATACCGGTACTGGTTGCCTCGGTAGCTCGGATTCCCATTAGCACGGCTGGCAGAGAGGTTACCCATGTGGAACCTTTCTCCAGTAGTGCTTTAGAAAGTCGTGTTTTTATGGTCCGGTTCATCCGCTCCACGATGCCCGCTGACTGAGGGTGGTAAGGCACATGAAACCTTTGCTTTATGTCTAAAAGACCACAAAGCGCTTTCATTACCTTACCCGTGAAATGGGTCCCTCTGTCTGACTCTATCAATCTGGGGATCCCCCATCGTGACAGAACCTGTTCCCAGAGAACACGGGCAGTGGTTGTAGCCGAATCGTTAACCGTGGGGATGGCTTCTACCCATTTAGAGAAAACATCCACTACCACCAGTGCGTAACGATAGTTACGACTTCCTGTTGGTAAAGGTCCTATAAAATCTATTTGTAGTGCGGACCATGGACCATCTGCAGGAGGGACTCGCTGCAACACCGGCTTCAGGGCTGACGCCCTTGGGTTAACCTGAGCACATACCAGGCACTGTTGTGTTACTTCCTCTACTGTGTTGGACATTCCCGGCCAGTATAATTTGTCTCTCAGGAGAGACAAGAGTTTATCCCGGCCCAGGTGTCCAAACAGTTGGTGGTTCAATCGGGTCAGTTCTGCTTGCAGATGCTGTGGAACCACGGGAAGAGGAAGTTGTTGTGTACCGGTATCATAACACAGGATCCCTTGCTGTCTTGACCAGGGATGCTGAGGAGATGTGAGGTGTGTCATTAGAAGAGGGTCTTTTGCTTGTTCCTCCTCAAATGACACCGGGCCTTTACTCAGGTTGGTACGAACTGCAATGTGGTAGGCTGGTAGCGCCTCAGTGTCTGTTTCCTGAAGGATCCCAGATACTGCCGCTAGTTTGGCCAATTCATCCGCCTTGTTGTTACCTAGCGTCAAAGGCTCATCCCCTTTCTGATGCGCAGGGATTTTTATGATGGCTGCTTCCGCCGGGTGTGCCATGCCCCATTCCCAAAGTTCTTTCAGGACCGACAAATGAGCCAGAGGTTTGTTTTGGCTATCCACAAATCCTCGTCTTTTCCATGTGTCCAGGTGCAGGGTGAGAGAACGAACTACATATGAACTGTCGCTATATATAATTCGTTTCCCTGGGGGTTGAAGAAGCAAGGCTTTCTTGACTGCCTCCAGTTCCGCCCGCTGTGCCGACATGTGACCTGGTAACTTGACAAGATTCTGGGTACCTGTGGTCTCATCCAGCACAGCAAAACCTGTGACATATGTCCCATCCATGAAAAATCGAGAGCCATCAACAAAGATGACTCTGTCTTCTGGATGTTTATCGGTCCTGAAAATTTGTGGCGCGTTGATGTGCGCTGGTTGGCCACAGTCATGTTCGGTGCCAGTTAGGTTCAGTAACTGGGACAGAACATACTTGGCTTTGTGGTTCACCTGTAGACTCCGGCCACTGAGATCCATAATCCACCTCCCAAATCTCTGTTGGGAGACTCCAGGGAGTGTATCACGGAGCAGGAGGGCCAATGGAGAGTGTGGAGTCTGCAAAGTGAGGGGCCTGAAGCCTACAATATGCTCAGTGGTTTTGACGGCATAGTGTATGGCTGCCAGTTGTTTGGCACACTCATCGAACCCTCGTTCAACAGGCGAAAGTAACCTGGAGAAGTATCCCAGCGGTCTAGTGTCATACCCTATCTGCTGTAGGAGGACCGCTGAGATAGACTCCGTCCCTGCATGCGCCTGTATGGCTATTTCCCCTTCAGGATGGGGGGTAGCCAATACAGGGGCAGAGGAGAGGTCCCTTTTCAAAGTAGAAAAGGCCTCTTCCTGTGCATCAGACCAACCTTTGATTGAAGGGTCTTCTCCTCTGAGGAGTTCATAGAGGGGTTTTGCTTTGGCAGCAAAATCCTCTATGAACTCCCTCATGAAATTAGCAACTCCCAGGAATTTTCTTAAATCCTGTAGAGTGCCCGGCCTAGGTAACTTTACCATGGCTTCCACTCTGGCTGCCACGATCCCTTTGGCTCCAAAAGAAATTTGGACTCCAAGAAAAGTCACCTCCGTTCTGGCCAAATTTGCCTTGTGGGGACTCAGCTTGAGTCCCGACTTGGCCAGGAGTCCCAATAGCTCTTTTAACAGAACCAAGTGTTCTTCTATGGTTTCTGTTTGTAAGAGCAGGTCATCCACGTATTGCAGAAGGCATCCTGGCCGTGAAAATACACTCAGAACGGCCGCCAATGCCTGGTGAAAATACGTGGGACTACTGTGGAATCCCTGGGGGAGTACACCGAACATGTACTGTTTGTCCCCTACTGTAAAGGCAAATTTGTACCTACAGTTTTCAGTGAGTTCAATAGAGAAGAACCCATTGGCAACATCTATGGTTGAGAATATGCGACTTTTGCCGCTTATTCTGGCCATGATGTCGGGAGTCTGTGCCACCACTGGAGCGGACATTGGGGTGTACTTGTTGAGGACCCGGAGATCTATGGTGAGCCTCCATGCATTGGTGTCCTTTTTCTTTACTGGCCAGAGGGCATTGTTGCATTTAGAATTGCCCTCTATGACCACCCCCTTAGTTTTCAATTCTTGGACAGTGTCCAAAATTGAATGGGTGGCTTCTGGCGGAAAGCGGTATTGGCGTTGAGGTGGAGGGTCGGGACCTTGTATGTCCACCTGAACTCCAATCAGTCTGCCACAATCGTTTTTTCCCTGGGCCCACAGGTCGGGGTACTCATACACAATAGGCTCAAGATCTGGATTATGCGAGATCTCAGGCCATTTGTGTTCAAGTACTTCAGTAGAGTCATCTACTGTTGGCAATGGTGGTCCCAGAAACTGGCGTTGGATGACAAACACCTTGGATTGTCTGGGACCTTTCCATACAATACTATTTGCCAGATCTAGGATCCACCCATTTTGTGTCATTACGTCGGTTCCAATAATGTTGTCAGAACCGGGGTAATACCACATGGGGATCCTAAGGGTTGTGTGAGTGGTAATCTGGACAATTACTTCTTCTATTCTGTGGGCCTTCACCCCCCCTTGTTGGTGATCAAATCCGATCACCACACACTGAGGGCTGTTGGGATGTAAATCATGTTTGACATTGGTAATGGAAATTTCCGCACCAGTGTCAAGCATGATTTCGGCGTCCTGATTTTTGATTTTGGCTTTTATGTGGGGTCTCCCTGAAGAATCCAGTATGATAGGACATACTGGCGCCAGTTCTTTAGGGATCCCTGATCTTCAATCAATTTCTACCAGACTCCCAGTAGGTACCTGTGAGGTACATACTGCCACTTGTGGGTTCTTGTTATGGACCCTTAGTGTGGATTCCAGGGATTCCACACTCCTTACCGAACGCGCAGGGTCATTCACAACAGCCACACGTTTTGGTGTCTGGACCTGTGAATGTCCCAGATATTCCCCCACTGGTTTGGCATAATTAGGTTTCATCTTGAAACCGTTATTATTGCCCGTTCTCTCAGGATTTGTCCGGTTATTACGTGACCATTGTGGACAATTCCTCTTTATGTGCCCGTATTGTAAACATAGGAAGCATCGAATGCTTCCTATCCTTTCCAATGGCGGGGCCGTGGGGCGAATAGTTGAATTACCCTTTGTGTGCTGTACCCGATCATCTTGAGATATATCAGGTACAGGCGCACGCTCCGTCACTTTGACGAATTTCTTATTGAGCAGTGTATCCTGTCTGCACTGCTCAATAATCATAGCAGCATCCGTGAGGGATGGTTCCCTGGCTGCGCTCAACCGGATTGCAGTATCAAGGTATGGGAATTTCTCCACAAACATACGTATCATACCCTGTGGAATTCCGACACCGTGATCCTTTGTAACCCTTCTATACATGGCTTCAAACCGACTACACATAGACAAAGGTTCGTCATGTATAGTGGGTTTGAACTTGGACAGGATATCTGGAGTGACGTCCCAATGGCCTGTTGCCAGTCTCATGAGTATGGAGAGACGTTCCTCCTTGTCATAAAACTGTCCATTCATGGGTTGTGTCCTCCCCGTTACCTCATACCTTTGGTTTAGGTGTGTAGGTAACCATAACTTGAATAACTCCATGCGATATTCGTGAGCCACTGAATACTTGTTACAGTGACCCTCGAAGATATCACATGAAGTAAACGGATCTACAATGGGATCATATTTTGGGATCTCCTTGCAGATCCGTAACAGGAAGTTTATCCTTTCCATACTGGAATGGTTAGGATAAAAATCTTCCTGTCTTTCCGGACGCGTTGGCGGATTGGAAGTGGTAAATGGCCAACCACTTTCCTCTCTCCAATCGTTGTCCTGTTCCTGGAATCGGTTGCTACCCCTATTCTCCCTGGGTGTTTGGGTAAAAGGTAGCGTCCGTTCCACCTGTCCCCTGGTGTCTACTGCCTCGGGTGTTTGATCCGTGGAAGATATTGGCGCTGTCGCCGCTGTCTCCCCATGTGCCGTTCCCGAAACACAAACCTGTTTCGTGGGCAACATGCTATTAGTACCAGGCCGTGACAGATTCGAGATGACCTGCTGCAAATCCGCAATGGTTTGCGTTTTTGCAGCCAGGTCCTCTCGAAGTTGAACAATCATGCTATCCATAGATACCGTATTGTTCCTGAACTGATTTATCTCAGTGTACAGTCTGAGCAGTTCCTTGTCCATGTCAGAGTAGAAACTCTCCTTGTCCGAGAGTCTAGACTCTAACACGCAAATCTCCCTGCCCCTCTCGGCTGTACACTGGGACTTCTCTTGTAGTTGTGTTTGTAATGTGTGTAACTGTTTAATGTTCTCAACACAACAATTGCAGTGAAAGTTTGCCATGTTGGAAACTTCTTCTGCCTTTGTTGTGCTGTTAAGCGTTTCTAGATGTTCTGGCTTCCAAATGATATCCTCAAAGGTATGAACCAATTTGGCTAGCATTTGGAGTCGTTTTTTTGTTTTTTTGAACACACTACGATTAATGCACAGTTTATCGTGAGCGTATGCCTGGTCCAATAAAGTGGACCATAGCAGCTCAGTGGATTTGTAAGTGGTGGGGATGATGGGGTTGTATGTGCTATGTTTGCTGAGGTGTTGCAGTGTGGTGAAGTTCATACTCACTTTTTGACCGAGAGGCCATCTTCATTGGTGTCGTTGATACTGTGTTGCTGCGTGGAGGAGGTCCTTCAATATTCGGAACGCCTTCTCCCGTTCAGCTAGACGACTTCTGTTTCAACGATGATGGTTCTCTCTTCAGTGGTGTTGTGATGACTTCTCTCCAGTTAGCGTGTAAGGGAATCAGAAAATATTAGTACACAAAGATCAGGAAAGATTTTAGATTCTCTGCTGTAGTTTGCTCTGTGTTCGGTTCTGATCGAGAAAAACCCGCTCTACCTGTCCGAACTTGCAGGCTATGGACGCTCAGATCCACTGACCGCGTCCTTCCCACCTGATTAGTTCACAGCGTAAGCGGTTTTTCCGTTCCAAAACCAACCACAGATACAAACTCACAGCAGTGGGCCTGGCTCGCCAATGTTAAAGGGGATATTAATTATTGATATTTATGCAAATCTCAATAATTAATATTCATAAATAGGCGTAGACGTCTTGTGATGACTCTGCCTATTTATGCCTTAATGAACAACAAATCGCTACTGATTGCCCTACGCTAATCACTAAACTAGCTGCACGCGCCTTACTGACTACCACTAGTAATCACACATTACACAATAGGGATAAATGACACGGTATTTATTAATAATACATTAGTAATACAATGTCAACAATACTAACTCTATTGCGGCGATACTTTACAACCAAAAAGGTATTAGGTTTATAACTATATATATCTATAACAAGGGGATAGATATATATTGTTATAACCGCACACTACAATATAAATACACACACTAATACAATATACTAACACGGTTCTGACTACACTACACAGTACATTCCCAAATTCCACCCACAATCTAACTACACAATACACACATACAGGTATAACAGCCCTCCCGCCTGGATCTATACTATCCCTATGGGGTAATAGGGGTGAGGTACCTGGGGGATGTCACGACAGGGCTGCCACAAAATAAGGGTTAAGCACAACAAGGGTAACAGGGGTAGCAATATTCCAGGGTAGCGGGGAATAAGAGGGATCCTGGGGGAGACACAGGGGGTGGGGGCTCAGGACCGGGGAAGGTAAGGGTAGCCCAAGGTTATGGGGGGGGGAAACAGGGGCTATAGGGGAACACAGAGGGTTAGGGGTTAACCAGGGGAATGCAGGATCAGGGGGGTAGCAGGGGGGTATATAGATCAGCAGGGGGGTATATAGGTAGCAGCAGGGGGGTATATAGATCAGCAGGGGGGTATATAGATCAGGGGGGTATATAGGTAGCAGCAGGGGGGTATATAGATCAGCAGCCGGGGGGGTATATAGATCAGCAGCAGGGGGGTATATTTCAGGGGGTTAATGATTCTTAATGCTCGTTGTCCAGGGGGGCTCGTCCGTCCAGGGGGGCTCGTCAGTCCAGGGGATGATCGCTTGGTGGTGTACTTACCTGACTGCTGAGCGGGGCGCCGCCGGTCTATTTAAACTTGGCGGCGCCCGCTCGCAGTCTTCCTATTCGCGCCGTGCGCATGCGCACCGCCGGCCTCAATACGTGGGCCGGCGCGGTGATATGACGTCACCGCGCCGGCCCGAGGATCTCGGAGCGCGCTTCCAGGGGGGGGATCCTTTGATCCTCCCGCCTGTGAAGCGGACGCTTACCTCCGGCGCTGTAATTACAGCGCCGGAGGTCAGCCACTCGCAGGGACATGGGAACTCTTTGTTCCCATGTCTCTGTTAGGAGCATCATCTCCGGCGTGGCCGGAGATGGTGACAAAGGGCAGAGGATCTATTGATCCTCTGTCCTTTGTAGATGCCGACGCTGGACATGATTGTCCAACTGTCGGTCTCCTCCCAGCAAGCGGCATGATTCCGGCCATATATGCCTATAGATGCGTGGGGCACATCCATAGGCATATAGGAACGGACATTACACATGGGGGCATGTTATATATCTTAAAGGGGCATAAAGGGGGCACATATCAAGGGGGCAATAACTCTTTGTTCCCATGTCTCTGTTAGGAGCATCATCTCCGGCGTGGCCGGAGATGGTGACAAAGGGCAGAGGATCTATTGATCCTCTGTCCTTTGTAGATGCCGACGCTGGACATGATTGTCCAACTGTCGGTCTCCTCCCAGCAAGCGGCATGATTCCGGCCATATATGCCTATAGATGCGTGGGGCACATCCATAGGCATATAGGAACGGACATTACACATGGGGGCATGTTATATATCTTAAAGGGGCATAAAGGGGGCACATATCAAGGGGGCAATAACAAGGGGGCACACATATATATATATATATATATATATATTAAAGGGGCAATAACAAGGGGGCACACATATATATATATAACAAGGGGGCACACATATATATATATATATATATTAAAGGGGCATAAAGGGGGCACATATATATATATATATTAAAGGGGCATAAAGGGGGCACACATATAACTTCCATCAATACGTATACACAGAGATGCATGTCGCCAAGGGGGCCTACATACATCTCTGTGCATATCCACAGATCCCACCTGGAGGAGCCCATATACAAGGGCTAATATATATGTATATATGTCACGGCATATATACATATATATTCAAATATGACACTTCCCTCAACATCCTGCAAAGGAAAATCCACTAACAAACACACACACCAATCAACACACAAACCACTCCACCAAAAAATGGAGCTGTCCAACAAAACAATGCATGATGGGGGTATTTATATGGTGTGTGCAGTTACAGGTGAATGTAGTGGATTGAACAGTTTTTTTTAACGCGCGTTGAAAAAAACGCATGCCATCCGGATGTCACACGCACGGGAAAAACGTCGGAACGCGAGCCAAACGTATAATGAACTGACAGCACTCGCCTGAAAAATCGCAAGCTTTTAACTGAACGCACCCTGAACGCATCCGGCTAAAAAACATGACGCCCGTGTGAAAGAGGCCTAATAGCTTATGTGTCAGTTCTGTGGATTGATCTTGTACTAGTTCAAGCCTTTAAATATAAAAAAAACTTAATCTAAATGCCTGCAACCTTTTCCAGTTCTCCTAAATATTTTCCAGACCAGTGTTTAAGATGTGAGTCATCAAGGCATTTATAGCGAGACATTAATAATTTTGTTCAAGGATTATTGATATTTTTTTTCTTATTCCTTCCATCAATTCATGAAAAAACTGACCCATTTTAGAGCTCCAATCAAAACCTTAGCCCATTCTAGATTTGTTCCATTTACAACCCCTCCTTAAAATAAACATCTATGATTATATTGTCAGATAAAAAAGAAAGAATAAGCAAACCATAACACGCTCATTAATATATAGATAAAATGTCATACATTATGATTTACACCCAAGTAAAAAAAAAAAAAATAGTCAATTGCTCACAGACTTTACCCCTTAGTAGCAACCCATATGACTAAATGGCCTTAGGCTGGGCCACCATTTTTTATTTTTTTTTTGCGATCCTGCTCTAACAGTCAGGACCAGCAGGAGTGCTAATCGGGGTTGTTAAACGCTCTACGTGCTACTGGCAATGGTGCCAGCCACATATAGGCGGTGGCAGAGGGAGCGGACTACCTCTGTCTCCCATCAGCAGCCCGCAAATGAGATCGCAGGGTGCCGATGTGTGTAAAGGCTGGCTGGGGTCTGGTAAAGGCCCCAAGTCAGCCTTGAGCGTTTTCCAGCAGTCTGTGCCTCTCTGGCGCAACGTGCTTGACAATGTCAGTATAGCACTGACATTAAAATGCAATGCACTATAGGAATAGTGCATTGTATTTTAAATATTGCCGGTTATAGTAAAAAAAAAAAACACATTTATTAAATAAAAAAATTCCAGTAAAAAACATTTTTTATTCCATTGGAAATGCTTTTCAATGAAAAAAATAGCAAAAATAAAATCTCCAATATGTTTGATATAGCTGCAACCATAATAACCCACACTGCATATACAGTATATCATGTAAATTAACCCTCTACAGTGAACGATGTAAAAAAGACAAAACAATATATAGAATTGCTCATTTATTCTTAGGTGCCCCCGAAAAACTTAATAACAAGTCATCCTGCAAAAATCAAGCCCTCACACAATGACATGTTTTTTTATACCATAAAATTTATAACGTAAAAACTCAATGGCAGTATTGCTGTTTTTCCCATCTCCCTCGCAGAAAGAGTTAATAAAAGTTCATCAGAAAGTTCCACAAAATGAGACCATCAAAAACTACAACTACAAAAACAAGCTCTCATACAACTACATAGACAGAAAAATAAAAAATAAGTTATAGCTCTTGAAAGGCGACAATAAAAAAAAGGAAGAAAAACGCTTGGTCAGTAAAACCCAAAACAGACCAGTCACTAAGGGGTTAAACATGGTGGTCAGCATATAACTGATACAGGTGCCAAGTGATTGGCGCAAGGCAACTGTGGTGCCCATATTCAAAAAAGGATCTAGGTCCTTCACAGGTAATTATAGACCTATAGGTTTGGAAAGTATAGTCTGTAATTGGATTGAAAACTGTCTGAAGGACCGTGTCCAGAGAGTTGTGGTCAATGATTCCTATTCAGAATGGTCCCGGGTTATAAGTGGTGTACCTCAAGGTTCAGTGCTGGGTCCTCTATTTAATTTATTTATTAATGATATCGAATACGGGATTAATAGCACCATTTCTATTTTTGTAGATGACACCAAGCTATGTAGTAATGTACAATCTATGGAAGATGTCCATAAACTACAAGCTGACTTGAGCACTCTGATTGATTCGGCATCAACTTGGCAAATTAGGTTCAATGTGGATAAGTGTAAAGTTATGCATTTTGGTAGTAATCAGGGGCGTAGCTAAAGGCTCATGGGCCCTCGTGCAAGAGTTCAGCTTGGGCCCCCCTTCCCTCAGTGTTCTGTGGCCATGGGCAGTGAAACATATAGCTTTTGTGTGCCTGAGACAAAAATTGAAACAGGATCCCTAATACCGAATTCTTGACCTAACCCCTTCCTTCCAGCCAGAGGTGTAACTTGAACAGCATGCACTTTCTATAATACTGGTGTCTTATGTGGAACAAAGGTCTTTGGGCCCCTTCAGGCTCCTGGGCCCGGTAGCGACTGCTACCTCTGCACCCCCTATAGCTATGCCCCTGGTAGTAATAATCTCCATGCTTCATATGTCCTAGGTGATGTAACACTGTGAGAGTCACTTGTGGAGGAGGATTTGGGTGTCCTTGTAGATGGTAGATTAAATAACAGCATACAATGTCAATCAGCTGCTTCTAAGGCCATCAGGATATTGTCATGCATTAAACTAGGCCATCCATAATAATTTTTCAAGGGTGTGTATGATGCCATGCCGTCCTTTATTTGTAATAAAGGGTGTATTGTAGTGCCGATTCCTTGTAATTTTTGGCAGCCCTTTCACTTAGTGCATAGGCTTTATGAGTGTAGGAGTCCCACTACCAGAACAATTGTACCACAATGTGAATGAGGCCCTCCTTTATGTGGTGAGTAGGTTGTATCGGAGTGCATCTTCCTTGTAATTTTTGGCAGCAATTGCACTTTATATACAAGTAAATATACAGGAAAGAATGTTTCCTAACAATTGTTCCTCTAAAATCGGTTTTATCTTCGGTTTTGTGCGTATTAGTGTCAGTCTGTAAAAGTGGCGTTCTACTCAGACAACATCGTTCCCAGCAGCGACCTGGGAGTCCAAAATGCATTCAGACATCCTCCCCATGCTTTTCCGGAATAATTTTGGTGGTGTTTTCATCAATTTCTGACCTTTTTCTATGAACCAGAGACCCTCCCCTCTTCAGAGCAGGGGGTGCCTGGTTTAAAGCTCGGGTTCTCCCTATTGACTTCCATTGTGCTCAGGTGCTCGGTAGAGCAGGGGACCATCAGAGGACAGCAACCGCTGTTACAGAAGCAAACCAAAGTTATGCATTTTGGTAGTAATAATCTCTGTGCTTCATGTGTCCTAGGTGATGTAACACTGGGAGAGTCACTTATAGAGAAGGATTTGCGTGTCCTTGTAGATGGTAGATTAAATAACAGCATACAAAGTCAATCAGCTGCTTCTAAGGCTACCAGGGCGTGTTCACAGCAGGAACAGTGGACAGTTTTAAAAAGGGTTTAGATGATTTCTTAAAAGTAAACAACATTAATGCTTATGAAAATGTGTAGAAATCTGAGTCTCACTTCCTTCTAGGATTCACGTCCCCACCTATCCCTTGGTTGAACTTGATGGACTTATGTCTTTTTCAACTGTATCAACTATGTAACTATGTTAGGTCTATTGTACACGACCGTGCACCGTTCCGTGTGCATTCTGCATCACGGATGCGGACCTATTAACTTCAATGGGGTTTCGTCCCGTACTTCCGTTCCGCAAAAAGATAGAACATGTCCTAACTTTTTGCGGAACGGCCGGATCATGGACCCATTAAATGGGTCTGCGATCCGCTGTGGCTGCCCCACAGATGGTGTTTGTGCATTGTGACGCGCAGCACGACCACAGGGCGCACACGTTTGTGTGCAGGAGGCCTAAATATGTAACTCTACAAGGGCATTCCTGAAGTCCTTGCAGAAAAGCAGCTGCATACTAATCGTGCATCTGCAGAAGGGAGCTGCAATTTTTTTTTTTATAACCAAGCAGAAAAAAAGTTATGACTTTCAAAGATATATCGCTGGTTGCACTGCCCCATCAATGGACCTATTGTTTGGTTTCCCAGCTGCAACATTTAGGCCTCATGCACACAAACGTATTATATTTTTGTGTGTATTTTCTTTGTGGACCGTATACGTAATCATTCATTTCAATGGATCCACAGAAAAAACGGAAGTTGCTCCATGTGCATTCCGTTTCCATATGTCCGTATTTCCATTCAGCAAAAAAATAGAACATGTCCTATTATCGTCCGCATTATGGACAAGGATAGTACTGTTCTATTAGGGGCCAGCTGTTCTGTTCCGCAAAATATGGAATGCACACGGATGTCGTCCGTATTTTTTGCAGATCCGTTTTTTGCATGAGGCCTTATAGGGATGGGGCTTAGCTATTTAATGGGACTCTAGACAATGGATATTGAGACTTGTTTTGAATAATAATAATAACTTAGTGTGTAACACCTTCTATGCCCACTCTTATTAATAATATAAAAGATCTGGTGAAACTTCAAAGATTTATTGGGGCTCATTGGTTGTACTAAGTATACACCAGTTAGGTATAACCCTTATCTATGGGAGCGGCTTACTTTAGGGCTCTTTTACACGAGCGGATGCCATGCGGGTAAACCGCTGCATGAAAGAGAGCCAAGCTGCACTCTGAACAGCAGAGACACAGAGCATTAACATAACTGATAATGCTATTTGCCTCTCTGTGACCTTTTTTCTACAAAATCACAGTGACAACTTTTTTTTTTGTAAATTCTTTATTTTTCAAGAATTTTCATAGTAAAGGTAACAATGATACCTGACGTTACGACAGTGACAACTTTATCTCACAGTGATTTTGTAGTAAAAGGCACAAGAGAGGCACAAACCATCATCAATCAAGTTAATGCTCTGTGTCTCTACTGTCCAGAGCGCGGCTTGGCGCTCTTTCACACAGTGGATTACCCACACGGCATACGCTCGTGTGAAAGAGCCCTTAGAGGGCTTTGATAGCTGGAAACAGAAAGAGATGAAAGATATCTATCAGCTGTATGAATCGATAATAGTATTTTCAAACCTTTCAGGCTCTGCAGGTCGAGTTTGGGTTGTCACTGGAGTTGAGCGAATAAAAGTTGACAAAGTGGAATTCGATCCGAATTTCAGGATACATTTGATTTGTCATGAAGTCGAATTTCCTCGCTCTTCGTAGTAACGAATCAGATTTTTTTCTAAAATGGCTGCTGCACATGTTAGAGGAAGCAAGAAGCCTGGGAACAAGAGATCACCCATATTGCTGTGCAGCCAGCAAATCAGCAGATAGACAGCCCCTGTGATGTCACAGCCCTAGAAGACTCTCCTTCTGCTGGATCTCCACCATTTTCCAGTGAACTTAGTGCAGAGAGTGACGTTACAGGCACTAGGGACAGTGATTAGGAAAGTCTTTATTTACAAATTATTACTAGCCATTCAGGGACAGCTAAGTGATAGTTTAGGGATATAATTAAAGATGATCGAATTTCTCAAAAATTAGATTCAGCCGGTTCATCAAATTTTTCAAAAAATTTAGGTTCAATCCAAATTTATTTGTGGCAAATCGCGTTAAAAAACGGCTATTTCCTGGCTGCAGAGAGGCTTTATAGTGGTGTAGGACACTGTGCCTTGCAGTAACACACATAGGGAGTTTGCTGTGGTAGTGAAACAATACTGTGAGTCAGTATGACATGCAGATGACAGGCGTTGCGCTTAGAATCACTGAACACTTCACTTATTTGGGCAGTTACGGGGCCAAAACTGACCAAATAACTCAAGTGTGAACTCAGCCTTACAGGTCAATGTTAGCGTCAAGAAGAAGTACATTCCTTTTACACCATTGGCAGCTGATTCCACATAGATGTGTACAGACCCTGTTCTATTAAACAGTTATACAAGTAGAGCCCCCCGACAGAGTGGAGAGGGTGTCAGCAGTAAGTTTCTGTTGACATCACTGATTATTTTGCCCTTCCTCTGATCAGAACAGTAACCCCCCAAAAATGCATCCTGTCTGTGGAGCATCCACCTTTACTCAGTCAGCATTTGATCAGTAATCCATCAGCATTGCTAAAGCCCAAATAAAAAAATAAAAAAACAGGAGTGGATCCAAAACAGAGATGACATATGAATTGAATATTTGCATGTGCAGCACGCCAGACCTGCAGGGAATAGCGACAGTGAGGTCACGGTATGGGCAATCGAGGGTTACTCACTTTTCTGAGGAGAACCCCGGGCAGGCATGCAACAGTGAAAGAGAGGCAGACACTAGTTCCTCTGGGGCACACTCTGTAGATAGGGACCAGGCCTGATGGTATGTGAGGTGCCCTGGATGTTGTAGGTGTTTTGAGTGCCTTAGGTAAGGTCCCTTTAAGGATCGTGACGCCAGTGCCTGTAACGATGGCACACCGGTTTGCAGGAGGATTAAATGAGTACGCAGTTGGTGAATCAAACGTTGCTTTACTTTAGGAAACAGTCCAACTTTATACATACAGTTGCAGTAGATGAAAATAATGCAGTCCTTTCTAGTACAAGTGGCAGGTATAATCTTGCAAGATACTTGGAGGGCAAACAGTTAATGCTTTGCAGTACAATGCTGCTCTATCCCCACAGCTATTCTAGCTGGCTGGATTCCAAGGCCCGGATGCCTAATTGCTGGCTTAAATCCTTGGTACAAAATCCTTCCTCCAGTATTGGCACTTGACTAGGTTACAATACCTCCTTTTCCTAGCTGTCTTGTCTGCTGGAAGGGAAAGGTGGCTGCAGGTTTCTCCCAGGAGGTGCTCTCCTACTACTGGGGTATCTCGACTGAGCTATCCTTAGCCTCAGGAGCTTCAGGCTGACTAGGTGACTCCTCTAGTCCCCTGGAATACACTGCCTCTCCCCTGTCTGGGCCGTCCTATATATAACTAGGGCTCTCTAGCTCCCTCTAACGCCTGGGAGGCTAAACTGCACCCTGAAAGGCCTGGCACCCAGTTAACACAGGGAAATACATGCACATGACATTCAATGCAATAAGACACATTAACCCCTTTTGTGTAGTGCCCACCTTTACCCAGTGGGACACTACACATGTCTTCTGTGTTTTTTACCCACTCCTGCTTTTGGCTACCAAATCATAAACCAATTCTGATGGAAAAGAGGGATTATGTCATGCAGGCCTTACAGCTGTTACATAGACCCGTTGTGCATCTCATTTATCCTTCCTTCTGACAGATCAGAAGAAGGTTCAAATAAATGATGATGTCAGCCAGGCCGAAAGGCAAAATAGTGGCCCAGTCATGAAGTGGGGAGGGTGGGAACAGCATGAGAAGTCCAGAGAGTGGCCCTATGACATAGTGGTGAGGTGGAAGCAGCATGAGGAGACCACTGAGTGGCCCAATGATAGAGTCTGGAGGTGGCAGCAGCAGCATCAGGAGGCTACAGAGTGACAAGGTGACATAGTGTGGAGGTGGCAGCAGCATCAGTAGACCAAAGAGTTGCAAGGTTACATATTGTGGAGGTGGCATCAGCATCAGGAGACCACAGAGTGGCAAGGTGACAAAGTGGGGAGGTGGGTGGCAATACAGTACCAGCTGAAGATGGTGGGTGAAAGAAGGAGCACTTGGCATCAGATATGTGGATTCAGGCGGATGACAGCATCAGAAGAGTAGCTGAGGCAAGTAGCCAGAAGAAACCAGTCTCTTTTGTCAAGTGTTGGTGTGACACCATAAATAATTTAGTCTGATACATCAGGCATTGGTGGGTGGAAATCCTGGCTGATCCACGCCTGATTCATCTTGACAAATGTTAGTCTCTTCACATTTTGGGTGGACGGTGAGTTCTTCTTGGGGTAACTATGGCCCCCGCCGCACTAAACACCTGCTCTGATGCCACACTGCTGGCCGGGCTGGACAGCTTTTCCAGGGCAAACTCTGCCAGTTGTGGCCACAAATCCAGTATGGCTGCTCAGTAGTCCAGTGGATGTTCAATGTGGGGTGGCAGGGTGCTGTCAAAGTATGCCACCACCTGTTTCTTTAGGTCCTGCTCCAGGTCTAGCTGCTGCTGGTGATTAGTTTAATTACTGGGGGGGGGGGGGGAATCAGGGAGAAGGTCACCTCCTAACGCATCCCTTATTCTGACCCTGACTCCTAACCATATGAGCCAACCCAGATGGTAGGAGGGCTCATACTCCGGAACCTCGTGGCCCTACTAACCCTCAAGAAATTCCTGGACTAGGAGCAGAGTAAAGATGACCTGTTCCTCCAAAACATGGACGAACAGGAGTCTCCACCGGCCAAGCTGCAAAGAAAGGAGACCGTATACAGCAAATGGAAATGGCAGGTAAGCGACAAATGCAACACACTTACCTGCCACAGGCACACTAACTGGAACCCGTGTACAAGTGCGGAAGTCCACACACATTAAGGACACAGCACATACAACAACCACACAGGTATCCAGGCCACACATACGGACAATTTGTCTCCCCTACGGGGAACCAGAGACCCCCTTCCGGAGGATACAACGTAAGACAGTGGAATGTCTAGCAAATATGCTAGACACCAAACACCACCAGACATGTAACACCAAACTAGACATGCAAACACCCTGAACATAACCTACTCCAGACAAATAGGGATAGGAAGGGAAGGAGATGACATAGATGACAATATAGGTACTTTGAAAATTTGCGAATATTTAGAATATAGTGATATATTTGTAATTTCGAATATTCGAGATTTTTTTATTGCAAATTTTTGCAATGTGAATTTTTCAATTGCCGAGTAGAAACATGATTCCTCCTTGCTTCTTGCTTGTGGGCCACTAACTCATTGGCCCACAAGCAAGAAGCTGGGAGGAATCATGACTTTAAATGGGAAAAATGATCAATATTCAAAAAAAAACCAATATATAGCACTATATCGAATATATTCATTTTTTTGAATATTCGTAATATTCTAAAACAAGAATATATAGCAATATAGCGAATATTCAAAAAAAAAACTAATATAGAGAAAATGAGCTAATATAGTGCTATAATCTTCTTTGTCTAATAGTTGTAATTTTTTTCTCATCTGAAGATCAGATTGGAAAAAAATTACAACTATATAAAAAAAATGATTATAGCACTATATTAGCTAAATTGCTTTACATTCGTTTTTTTTTGAATATTTGCTGTATTGCTATATATTGTCGTTTTAGAATATTACGAATATTTGAAAAAACGAATAGATTCGATATAGTGCTATGACTTACAAGCAAGAAGTAGGGAGAAATCATGTTTTTGCTCAGCAATTGAAAAATTTGTGATAAAAATGCGCATTTAGAAAATTTGCATATTATGCAATAACTACCTTGTCGATTTTTCGAGTAAAAAAAAAAATCGTTGAATATTTGAATTGGTGAATATTCGCAAAATATCGCGAATTCGAATATGACCCCTGCCGCTCATCACTAATGACAACTAGGATGGCCCTTAGATGACAAAAGAGCTAGGAGCAAGACCCTACTCCAATAAAGGCAGGCATCCCACTGATCTCAGTCTCACAGCAACTATATATAAAGAGACAAGAGACCACACCCAGCTCACCCAAGCACACACCTTAACCCCGAGCACACCAGGGGAGGGAAGGAAAAGCCTTAACGGCAAAGCGCACATGCATGAAACAACAAGTTGCCGCAGGCAGCAGCATGCGTGGCAACCGTGTCACGGCACACCCAACATAGGCCGTGACACTGCCCCCGCATGCTACAACAACAACACGTTGCTGCAGGCAACTACATGAGTGGCAACCATGTCACGGCGCACACAACATAAGCTGTGACACTCCCACCCCTCAAAGCCCTTCCAACAGAAAATGGGAAGCTAGTGGGGAACCCACAAACAGGGGGGGCAGAAAAAAAAGTGGCAGAATCAGTGTCAGTGCCAGAGAGTCTCCCCAAGACTGCCGCCAGCACCCCAGGAAACGCCAATTAGGAACCAGGCAGCCAGCAAACAAACAGCCAGAAGAGACCGCACTGACCACTGCATCCAACTCAGACACAGTTCACAGAAGGTCACTGCCAGCATGCATCCCCAACCAGCAAACACCAGAGCCAGTACAAAAAGGAATGCAGCCAGCAAGCACAACACAAGTGACTGAACCACTGAGACATAGACGAGGGAAAACACAAGTGATGGTTCACACCTAATGCAACCACTGTCACAGACAACCGCACTGTTAACATTATGTCCCCTTTCACCCTCCCTCCGAAGGATAAGTATGTGCACCAGAAAACGGCAGGCGACACGTGCTGAGCCCTCTTCCGAAGGCAAGAAAACCAAGGAGCCTTAGTTGTCATACTGTCATCCCTGTGTCTCCTTCCCTTCCTATCCCTATTTGTCTGGAGTGGGTTATGTTCAGGGTGCTTGTATGTCTAGTTTAGTGTTACATGTCTGGTGGTGTTTGGTGTCCAGCATGTCTGCTAGACATTCATCTGTCTTACGTTGTATCATCTGGAAGGGGGTCTCTGGTTCCCCGGAGGGGAGACCAATTGTCCGTACGCAGATATGTGTGGCCTGGATACCTGTGCGGTTGTTGTATGTGCTTTGTCCCTAATGTGTGTGGACATCTGCACTTGTGCACGGGTTCCAGTCGATGTGACTGTGGCAGGTAAGTGTGTTGTATTCGTCGCTTTCCTGCCAATTCCATATGCTGTATACAGTGTCCTTTCTTTGCAGCTTGGCCGGTGGAAAATCCTGTTCGTCCGTGTTTTGGAGAAACAGGCCATCTTTACCCTGCTCTTAGTCCAGGTATTTCTTGAGGGTTAGTAGGGTTCCGAGGTTCCAGAGGATGATCCCTCCTACCATCTGGGTTGGCTCATACTGTTAGGAGTCAGGGTCAGAATTAGGGACACGTTAGGAGGTGACCTCCCTGATTCCGGTATTTTGGCCTAGCTGCTACCCAGCTTACCCATTATTGTATAGTGGGGAGTTTCCCCCACTCCCCACTGTGACAGTATGATAACTAAGGCTCCTCAGTTTTCTTACCTCCGGAAGGGGGCGTCTGGTTACCCCTCCGGAGTAAAGGAAACAGAGGAGCCTTAGTTGTCATACTGTCATGGGATGGCATAGATGAGATGACAACTATGATGTCCCTCAGATGACAAAGAACCAGGAGCAAGCTCCTACTCCAATATAGGCAGGCATCCCTCTGATCTCAGTCTCACAGCAACTATATATAAAGAGACAAGAGACCACACCCACCTCACCAGAGCACACACCTTAGCAACAATACGTTGCCGCAGGCAACAGCATGCGTGGCAACCGTGTCACCGTGCACACAACATAGGCAGTGACACTGCCCCCGCATGCTACAACAACAACTCCTTGTCGCAGGCAACTCCATGCGTGGCAACCGTGTCACAGCACACACAACATAAGTTGTGACACATTGTCCGTAACAGCGAGGATCCAACAAGGTGGAGAGCCAGAAGTCATCCCTCTGCCGAATACTGACAATTTGGCTGTCACTACGCAAGCAAGTGAGCTTGCATCGGGCCATTTGTGCAAGTATCTCGGAGTGATTCTCTGCCTTCATCTCCACTGCATACTGCCATGGTGTGTCTGGGTTCTCTGCCTCGTCTTCCTCATCACTCTGTAACTCCTCTTCCTGCTCCTGCTCCTCCTCTCCTGTCACCTGTGTAGAAAAAAACATCCATTTCACTACACATTTATCATGACTGGCGTGCCGATCACATACGTGACACAAAGGGAGGGAAATGGGAAGGCCCTGTCCAAGGGAGAGGGAAAGGTGGTGACCCCTAACTAACCTTGAGGCTGGAACCTGACGTCCCTAGACGGGTTCCTCACCCGTACGCCAATCACGTGCCTAAACCCTGGCTTTCCCTAAGATGAGCCCTACGTAGTGAATAGGGCGGTGGGAACATTAGTCCGCACCACTAACACTAAAGGAAAACACCAAGGAGAGGACAGACAATACAGACAAAACATATAATCCCAGGTGGGCGACAACAGCAGACAACAAAAGCCCAACAGGGATTCGGAGAGTAACGCTCTGGAACAACAACCAGGAATCACAGCTACACAGCTCCAGTGGGTCAGTATAGAAGTCCAGGCAGGAAGCTCTATATCTGGCAACCAGAGAAGTGGGAGAGGGGAATATAAGGAGGTTGGGAGTGCTAGACAAGAAACAGCTGAGGAGAAGAAGCTACGGATCCCTGAGTGAGCCAAAAAGGATTGCAAGGCAAACCCAGAAAGCTACCATTAAGAAACAGCACTATATTTAGACATAGAGCGCACAGCCACCATCTGCGACTTCCTGACCCCAGGTATAACAGAGTCAGACGTGGCTCTTGACACCCTCGTGACAACATTGCTTCTATTCTAATGTCCTCCTCCTCCAGTTCAGACCCACAGGGCTCACGTGGCCGTGAGATCTAGGTGCCACATATCCAGTCCCCTGAACATCCATATTTGCCAGCATCTGTTCCAGGACATGAAGCAGTGGCATGACGTTGTTCATCCCATAGTCCTGGTTACTGATAAATAACGTGGTGTCCTCAAAGGGCCTGAGCAAAAGGCAGGTGTCATGCATGATCTACCACTCTAGTACTCCTGTCCGCTTGGATCCTCAAGAAATCGTTTATCGCCTTTCTCTGTTCGTATATGGGTGAAACGTCACATATAAGCCTATGTTGGGGATGCCATTCTGCCTCTGCAGCTCAAGGAGGGTGTACTTGGCAGTGTACGAGTAGGTTAAAGTGCATGCAAAGTTTCCTGGCCATTTTTAGGATGTCTTGCAGATGGGTGGAAGACTTCAGGAACCACTTAACAAACAGAATGAAGATGCAGGGCGCATGGCTCAGCTCTCCTTAACGCAGTGCCGACACCATGTTCTTTCCATTGTCGGAGCAGTTCTTCCCTGTGCGACTCAGTTCGCCCAGCCAAATGAGGTGCAGAACAGTGTGACACCATGTGGTATGCTGGAGGGGCACTGTGAATTGTCCCTGCAGAGGAGGCTGAGGGCAAGATGGAGAATGAGAAGGCAGATGCGGACATTTTGTCAGGACCAACGGCATGTGTGAAAGGGAATATTAATTATTGTTATTGTGGGTTAATATTAACAATAATGTAAAAGGGAATATTAATTATTAATATTTTGGGTTAATCGTAATAATTGATATTAATTAATAGGCGTAAAATCATCTATGTTGACTCCCACCAGTTTTTCTGGAAACATGGGCCTGTATTAACTAGTAAGACTGTTGGTATTCAGGAACAGGGGATTAGGATGAAAGAGCTACCACAGGCCCCCCTCCCACCTTTATCCCCCTTTACCATAACAAAGGACACGGACACCGTTTTATAACTTCAACTTGTTTTACTGGGTGATAATCGGCCACAGCTAAATATTACAACTGCAAAATTAAGCTCCTCCCCAACCATTCTTTCGGTGTGGTGTGCCAACCCCTGGACCCCTGGGGGCACGTGCGCCAAATATTTTATCACCAGCTCCTTTTCTCTAACTTGCCGCCACGGAGGAGGACCGCCATCTACACGGGACTCCGACCACCACCCAGCAAACAAAACCCTCATTCAATTCCATCCTGTAGGCCTGACAAAAATATATCCATACCAATGTCCGTAAGGTGCACCCCTTCCGGCCTCATCAGCGCCCTGTTGTCACCTTCCAACTGACTAACCACCACCCCACCTCGGGAACGAACAAAACGAGAAATCCGGGCATTCAAGGTCCTACGGCACCTCTCCAGTGCCTCCCCATTCTGAGCTCCATGCCACACCACTCGGGGCACCACCTCTGACCATACGATCACCAACTCTTTAAAGAAGGCTGGAAATCGGAACACATGAGCACCATTAACTCTGTCAGCCGCAGGGCACAGCCACACCACTGGACGAACACCCCCTGAAAGAGAAAAAACATTACAGACACACCATGAACAAATATCAAATGTTTTTTTTTTTTTTTTTTTTTGTTATTTAAACCTTTGCAAGCTCAGCAACTTCACAGCAGCAAATCAGGGCGAATATATCTCGCAAAGCAAGCCAACCGCCATCTACCAATGCGCATCACTTCTGATTCAGATAACCCTGCCCTCGCCGCCTCCGTGGCAGCACCTATGTGAAAAGAGTGAGTACCAAATTCACCCGGAACCACCCCTGAATGCCGCAAGCACTTGCGCAACACTGAAGAGAATTTAAGTTTTGTAAAAGGGGACCCATCAGCATGCGTGAAAAAATGAACTCCCCCCCTTCCTAACTGACCTATACTCGGATACCAACCGAACCGGACAAGCTATACCTGGGACTGGTAATATCGGCAACCACACCCCGTTCCCAAACTGATCCGTCTTTGATTTTCTAATAAGGATCCTGAGGGCATTATTGCCAAGCACCACATCCACATCCAACAGGCCACCAAGTCTGGAGCCGAAAGGAGCCATGAGTTCCCCAACCCTCAGTGCTGCAAAGAAGGCAAGACTGAAACTAGCCGCCGCCATAGAACGCTCAAATGCCGATGAACAAACCACCCCGCAATTCACAATTAACTTACACAGTAGGGTGAAAGAAATAGGCCGTCTGCTATCCCTTACTATGTACTCCCTTTGCCAACCCTTCATAGTCTGCCTCACCACAAAATTCTTCGTCACATCCGTCCAACCACATAACTTAAAGTAGAATGCCACCCCCACCAACCATCGCCGCGCAACCGGGGCAGAAACCCCCAAAGACCTCAGCCCTAACAGCCATTCCACCGTAACTTCCAAGTGAAGATCATCCATCCTCGCAACATCTATTACCTCACGCACCACCAACCAGTCTGCCCAGGCCTTACCATGTGCCTGCCACGTCACCGGAGACACCGACGCACTTACAAGGGACATCAATTGCTGACCACTAGCTGCCATAGGTACCGCGGGCATTCCACTCCATCTGGCTCCGCCTCCGGAAGCAGGTCCCAAAAAACCTGCCAATTGAAGCGAGAAAGAGCATCAGCAATCCGATTTTTAACCCCAGGAACATGCCTGGCTCTAAAATAGATATTACGCTTCAGACAACGGAGGACCAGGTGCCGCAGCAACGGTAAAACCGGGAGAGATGAAGAAGACAAACGATTAATACATTGAACAGTCCCCAAATTATCAGACCAAAAACAAACATGACAATTAGCCAGACGCTCCCCCCCAAATCTCCACCGCCACCACTATAGGGAACAGCTCCAGTAATGTAAGGTTCCGAACAAGCCCTGAATCGCACCAATCCTCTGGCCACAAAGCCACACACCACTCCTTGCCTAAGACTGTACCAAAACCACAGGAACTGGACGCATCAGACCACAATGCCAGCTCCGAGTTTGAAACTTCCGCAGATATAAAGCAAGTGTGACCATTATATGAACCTAGAAAAGAACGCCAAACTCTCAAATCAGCCTTCAGAGACTTCGTAAGCCGAACATGATGCCGAGGGGACCGTACCCCCGGCGTGGCCAATAAGAGGCGCCGCGAGAAAACCCGGCCCATGGGCATAACTCGGAAAGCAAAACAAAGCAAACCCAAGAGCGACTGGAGTTGACGCAAGGAAACCTTCTTCACTACCGAAAAACCATCAATGAAACCAACGAGAGTGCTCAATTTGTCCAAAGGGAGACGGAACACCATAGCAACCATATCTATCTCAATGCCCAGAAAGGAGAGACAAGTCACCGGACCCTCCATCTTTTCCGCCAAAATAGGGACACCAAATCGCGCCATTAGCTCCAGAAACGTAGACAGGAGAAAACGACATCCGTGGCCATTACCCGGTGCTACAAAAAGGAAATCGTCAAGATAGTGAATCACTGACGACAACCCGGGAAGGGGTAGAGGAACCACCAGTCCCTCATCACCCTCCCTAAACCGTCGGGTGCTGTCCAGATAGAGTTGATAATAGTTGATAGTGAATTGAATCTAGGGAATATTTAATACACTTCCCTCTAGAGCGTGAGAACGTGAAGGCGGAAGCGGCGTCACCTGGCCAAGTTGAAAGTGTGGCTGTGCAGGAACCACATTCACCTAGTGGGCCGTAAAGGACATGTATTGTCCCTTACCGTAGTTACAGCTCCACATGTCGGCACTGCAATGCATTTTGGCAGTCACAGACAGGCTCAAGGACTGGTCCACCTTCTGTTCTACATACCTGTGCAGGGCTGGTACTACCTTTTTAGCAAAGAAATGACGGCTTGGGACTCCACCTCAGTTTGGCACAAGCCGTCAGTTCTCTGAAAGGTGCAGAGTCCCCCACTTGAAAAAGGAGGGACTGCACTATCAGCAACTTGGCCAGGAACACATTCAGCTTCTGCACCGTTGGATGAGTTGTCAGTTGGACTGTTGTCTCTTGGCAATCGCTTCGGTGATTGATTGCTGACGGAATGACTGATGAGTAGAGTTGAGCGAACACTTGGATGTTCGGGTTCGAGAAGTTCGGCCGAACTTCCCGAAAATGTTCGGGTTCGGGATCCGAACCCGATCCGAACTTCGTCCCGAACCCGAACCCCATTGAAGTCAATGGGGACCCGAACTTTTCGGCACTAAAAAGGCTGTAAAACAGCCCAGGAAAGAGCTAGAAGGCTGCAAAAGGCAGCAACATGTAGGTAAATCCCCTGCAAACAAATGTGGATAGGGAAATGAATTAAAATTAAAATTAAATAAATAAAAATTAACCAAAATCAATTGGAGAGAGGTCCCATAGCAGAGAATCTGGCTTCCCGTCACCCACCACTGGAACAGTCCATTCTCAGATATTTAGGCCCCGGAACCCAGGCAGAGGAGAGAGGTCCCGTAACAGAGAATCTGGCTTCATGTCAGCAGAGAATTAGTCTGCATGTCATAGCAGAGAATGAGGCTTCACGTCAGCCACCACTGCAACAGTCCATTGGCATATATTTAGGCCCAGCACACAGGCAGAGGAGAGAGGTCCCGTAACAGACAATCTGGCTTCATGTCAGCAGAGAATCAGTCTTCATGTCATAGCAGAGAATCAGGCTTCACGTCACCCACCACTGTAAGAGTCCATTTTCATTAATTTAGGCCCAGCACCCTGGCAGAGGAGAGAGGTCCCGTAACAGAGGATCTGGCTTCATGTCAGCAGAGAATTAGTCTGCATGTCATAGCAGAGAATGAGGCTTCACGTCAGCCACCACTGCAACAGTCCATTGGCATATATTTAGGCCCAGCACACAGGCAGAGGAGAGAGGTCCCGTAACAGACAATCTGGCTTCATGTCAGCAGAGAATCAGTCTGCATGTCATAGCAGAGAATCAGGCTTCACGTCACCCACCACTGCAACAGTCCATTGTCATAAATTTAGGCCCAGCACCCAGGCAGAGGAGAGAGGTCCCGTAACAGACAATCTGGCTTCATGTCAGCAGAGAATTAGTCTGCATGTCATAGCAGAGAATGAGGCTTCACGTCACCCACCACTGTAAGAGTCCATTTTCATAAGTTTAGGCCCAGCACCCAGGCAGAGGAGAGAGGTCCCGTAACAGAGGATCTGGCTTCATGTCAGCAGAGAATCAGTCTTCATGTCATAGCAGAGAATCAGGCTTCACGTCAGCCACCACTGTAAGAGTCCATTTTCATAAGTTTAGGCCCAGCACCCAGGCAGAGGAGAGAGGTCCCGTAACAGACAATCTGGCTTCATGTCAGCAGAGAATTAGTCTGCATGTCATAGCAGAGAATGAGGCTTCACGTCACCCACCACTGCAACAGTCCATTGGCATATATTTAGGCCCAGCACCCAGGCAGAGGAGAGAGGTCCCGTAACAGACAATCTGGCTTCATGTCAGCAAAGAATCAGTCTGCATGTCATAGCAGAGAATCAGGCTTCACGTCAGCCACCACTGCAACAGTCCATTGGCATATATTTAGGCCCAGCACACAGGCAGAGGAGAGAGGTCCCGTAACAGACAATCTGGCTTCATGTCAGCAGAGAATTAGTCTGCATGTCATAGCAGAGAATGAGGCTTCACGTCACCCACCACTGCAACAGTCCATTGGCATATATTTAGGCCCAGCACCCAGGCAGAGGAGAGAAGTCCCGTAACAGACAATCTGGCTTCATGTCAGCAGAGAATCAGTCTGCATGTCATAGCAGAGAATGAGGCTTCACGTCAGCCACCACTGCAACAGTCCATTGGCATATATTTAGGCCCAGCACACAGGACAGAGGAGAGAGGTCCCGTAACAGACAATCTGGCTTCATGTCAGCAGAGAATCAGTCTGCATGTCATAGCAGAGAATGAGGCTTCACGTCAGCCACCACTGCAACAGTCCATTGGCATATATTTAGGCCCAGCACACAGGCAGAGGAGAGAGGTCCCGTAACAGACAATCTGGCTTCATGTCAGCAGAGAATTAGTCTGCATGTCATAGCAGAGAATGAGGCTTCACGTCAGCCACCACTGCAACAGTCCATTGGCATATATTTAGGCCCAGCACACAGGCAGAGGAGAGAGGTCCCGTAACAGACAATCTGGCTTCATGTCAGCAGAGAATTAGTCTGCATGTCATAGCAGAGAATGAGGCTTCACGTCACCCACCACTGCAACAGTCCATTGGCATATATTTAGGCCCAGCACACAGGCAGAGGAGAGAGGTCCCGTAACAGACAATCTGGCTTCATGTCAGCAGAGAATTAGTCTGCATGTCATAGCAGAGAATGAGGCTTCACGTCAGCCACCACTGCAACAGTCCATTGGCATATATTTAGGCCCAGCACACAGGCAGAGGAGAGAGGTCCCGTAACAGACAATCTGGCTTCATGTCAGCAGAGAATTAGTCTGCATGTCATAGCAGAGAATGAGTCTTCACGTCAGCCACCACTGCAACAGTCCATTGGCATATATTTAGGCCCAGCACACAGGCAGAGGAGAGAGGTCCCGAAATAGACAATCTGGCTTCATGTCAGCAGAGAATCAGTCTGCATGTCATAGCAGAGAATCAGGCTTCACGTCACCCACCACTGCAACAGTCCATTGGCATATATTTAGGCCCAGCACACAGGCAGAGGAGAGAGGTCCCGTAACAGACAATCTGGCTTCATGTCAGCAGAGAATTAGTCTGCATGTCATAGCAGAGAATGAGGCTTCACGTCAGCCACCACTGCAACAGTCCATTGGCATATATTTAGGCCCAGCACACAGGCAGAGGAGAGAGGTCCCGTAACAGACAATCTGGCTTCATGTCAGCAGAGAATTAGTCTGCATGTCATAGCAGAGAATGAGGCTTCACGTCAGCCACCACTGCAACAGTCCATTGGCATATATTTAGGCCCAGCACACAGGCAGAGGAGAGAGGTCCCGTAACAGACAATCTGGCTTCATGTCAGCAGAGAATCAGTCTGCATGTCATAGCAGAGAATCAGGCTTCACGTCACCCACCACTGCAATAGTCCATTGTCATAAATTTAGGCCCAGCACCCAGGCAGAGGAGAGAGGTCCCGTAACAGACAATCTGGCTTCATGTCAGCAGAGAATTAGTCTGCATGTCATAGCAGAGAATGAGGCTTCACGTCACCCACCACTGTAAGAGTCCATTTTCATAAGTTTAGGCCCAGCACCCAGGCAGAGGAGAGAGGTCCCGTAACAGAGGATCTGGCTTCATGTCAGCAGAGAATCAGTCTTCATGTCATAGCAGAGAATCAGGCTTCACGTCACCCACCACTGTAAGAGTCCATTTTCATAAGTTTAGGCCCAGCACCCAGGCAGAGGAGAGAGGTCCCGTAACAGACAATCTGGCTTCATGTCAGCAGAGAATTAGTCTGCATGTCATAGCAGAGAATGAGGCTACACGTCAGCCACCACTGCAACAGTCCATTGGCATATATTTAGGCCCAGCACACAGGCAGAGGAGAGAGGTCCCGTAACAGACAATCTGGCTTCATGTCAGCAGAGAATTAGTCTGCATGTCATAGCAGAGAATGAGGCTTCACGTCACCCACCACTGCAACAGTCCATTGGCATATATTTAGGCCCAGCACACAGGCAGAGGAGAGAGGTCCCGTAACAGACAATCTGGCTTCATGTCAGCAGAGAATCAGTCTTCATGTCATAGCAGAGAATCAGGCTTCACGTCACCCACCACTGTAACAGTCCATTTTCATATATTTAGGCCCAGCACCCAGGCAGAGGAGAGAGGTCCCGTAACAGAGATCTGGCTTCATGTCAGCAGAGAATTAGTCTGCATGTCATAGCAGAGAATGAGGCTTCACGTCAGCCACCACTGCAACAGTCCATTGGCATATATTTAGGCCCAGCACACAGGCAGAGGAGAGAGGTCCCGTAACAGACAATCTGGCTTCATGTCAGCAGAGAATCAGTCTGCATGTCATAGCAGAGAATCAGGCTTCACGTCACCCACCACTGCAACAGTCCATTGTCATAAATTTAGGCCCAGCACCCAGGCAGAGGAGAGAGGTCCCGTAACAGACAATCTGGCTTCATGTCAGCAGAGAATTAGTCTGCATGTCATAGCAGAGAATGAGGCTTCACGTCACCCACCACTGTAAGAGTCCATTTTCATAAGTTTAGGCCCAGCACCCAGGCAGAGGAGAGAGGTCCCGTAACAGAGGATCTGGCTTCATGTCAGCAGAGAATCAGTCTTCATGTCATAGCAGAGAATCAGGCTTCACGTCAGCCACCACTGTAAGAGTCCATTTTCATAAGTTTAGGCCCAGCACCCAGGCAGAGGAGAGAGGTCCCGTAACAGACAATCTGGCTTCATGTCAGCAGAGAATTAGTCTGCATGTCATAGCAGAGAATGAGGCTTCACGTCACCCACCACTGCAACAGTCCATTGGCATATATTTAGGCCCAGCACCCAGGCAGAGGAGAGAGGTCCCGTAACAGACAATCTGGCTTCATGTCAGCAGAGAATCAGTCTGCATGTCATAGCAGAGAATCAGGCTTCACGTCAGCCACCACTGCAACAGTCCATTGGCATATATTTAGGCCCAGCACACAGGCAGAGGAGAGAGGTCCCGTAACAGACAATCTGGCTTCATGTCAGCAGAGAATTAGTCTGCATGTCATAGCAGAGAATGAGGCTTCACGTCACCCACCACTGCAACAGTCCATTGGCATATATTTAGGCCCAGCACCCAGGCAGAGGAGAGAGGTCCCGTAACAGACAATCTGGCTTCATGTCAGCAGAGAATCAGTCTGCATGTCATAGCAGAGAATGAGGCTTCACGTCAGCCACCACTGCAACAGTCCATTGGCATATATTTAGGCCCAGCACACAGGCAGAGGAGAGAGGTCCCGTAACAGACAATCTGGCTTCATGTCAGCAGAGAATCAGTCTGCATGTCATAGCAGAGAATGAGGCTTCACGTCAGCCACCACTGCAACAGTCCATTGGCATATATTTAGGCCCAGCACACAGGCAGAGGAGAGAGGTCCCGTAACAGACAATCTGGCTTCATGTCAGCAGAGAATTAGTCTGCATGTCATAGCAGAGAATGAGGCTTCACGTCAGCCACCACTGCAACAGTCCATTGGCATATATTTAGGCCCAGCACACAGGCAGAGGAGAGAGGTCCCGTAACAGACAATCTGGCTTCATGTCAGCAGAGAATTAGTCTGCATGTCATAGCAGAGAATGAGGCTTCACGTCACCCACCACTGCAACAGTCCATTGGCATATATTTAGGCCCAGCACACAGGCAGAGGAGAGAGGTCCCGTAACAGACAATCTGGCTTCATGTCAGCAGAGAATTAGTCTGCATGTCATAGCAGAGAATGAGGCTTCACGTCAGCCACCACTGCAACAGTCCATTGGCATATATTTAGGCCCAGCACACAGGCAGAGGAGAGAGGTCCCGTAACAGACAATCTGGCTTCATGTCAGCAGAGAATTAGTCTGCATGTCATAGCAGAGAATGAGGCTTCACGTCAGCCACCACTGCAACAGTCCATTGGCATATATTTAGGCCCAGCACACAGGCAGAGGAGAGAGGTCCCGTAACAGACAATCTGGCTTCATGTCAGCAGAGAATCAGTCTGCATGTCATAGCAGAGAATCAGGCTTCACGTCAGCCACCACTGCAACAGTCCATTGGCATATATTTAGGCCCAGCACACAGGCAGAGGAGAGAGGTCCCGTAACAGACAATCTGGCTTCATGTCAGCAGAGAATTAGTCTGCATGTCATAGCAGAGAATGAGGCTTCACGTCAGCCACCACTGCAACAGTCCATTGGCATATATTTAGGCCCAGCACACAGGCAGAGGAGAGAGGTCCCGTAACAGACAATCTGGCTTCATGTCAGCAGAGAATTAGTCTGCATGTCATAGCAGAGAATGAGGCTTCACGTCAGCCACCACTGCAACAGTCCATTGGCATATATTTAGGCCCAGCACACAGGCAGAGGAGAGAGGTCCCGTAACAGACAATCTGGCTTCATGTCAGCAGAGAATCAGTCTGCATGTCATAGCAGAGAATCAGGCTTCACGTCAGCCCACCACTGCAACAGTCCATTGTCATAATTTAGGCCCAGCACCCAGGCAGAGGAGAGAGGTCCCGTAACAGACAATCTGGCTTCATGTCAGCAGAGAATTAGTCTGCATGTCATAGCAGAGAATGAGGCTTCACGTCAGCCACCACTGCAACAGTCCATTGTCATATATTTAGGCCCAGCACCCAGGCAGAGGAGAGAGGTCCCGTAACAGAGAATCTGGCTTCATGTCAGCAGAGAATCAGTCTGCATGTCATAGCAGAGAATCAGGCTTCACGTCAGCCCACCACTGTAACAGTCCATTGTCATATATTTAGGCCCAGCACCCAGGCAGAGGAGAGAGGTCCCGTAACAGACAATCTGGCTTCATGTCAGCAGAGAATTAGTCTGCATGTCATAGCAGAGAATGAGGCTTCACGTCAGCCACCACTGCAACAGTCCATTGGCATATATTTAGGCCCAGCACACAGGCAGAGGAGAGAGGTCCCGTAACAGACAATCTGGCTTCATGTCAGCAGAGAATTAGTCTGCATGTCATAGCAGAGAATGAGGCTTCACGTCAGCCACCACTGCAACAGTCCATTGGCATATATTTAGGCCCAGCACACAGGCAGAGGAGAGAGGTCCCGTAACAGACAATCTGGCTTCATGTCAGCAGAGAATTAGTCTGCATGTCATAGCAGAGAATGAGGCTTCACGTCAGCCACCACTGCAACAGTCCATTGGCATATATTTAGGCCCAGCACACAGGCAGAGGAGAGAGGTCCCGTAACAGACAATCTGGCTTCATGTCAGCAGAGAATTAGTCTGCATGTCATAGCAGAGAATGAGGCTTCACGTCAGCCACCACTGCAACAGTCCATTGGCATATATTTAGGCCCAGCACACAGGCAGAGGAGAGAGGTCCCGTAACAGACAATCTGGCTTCATGTCAGCAGAGAATTAGTCTGCATGTCATAGCAGAGAATGAGGCTTCACGTCACCCACCACTGCAACAGTCCATTGGCATATATTTAGGCCCAGCACCCAGGCAGAGGAGAGAGGTCCCGTAACAGAGGATCTGGCTTCATGTCAGCAGAGAATTAGTCTGCATGTCATAGCAGAGAATGAGGCTTCACGTCAGCCACCACTGCAACAGTCCATTGGCATATATTTAGGCCCAGCACCCAGGCAGAGGAGAGAGGTCCCGTAACAGACAATCTGGCTTCATGTCAGCAGAGAATCAGTCTTCATATCATAGCAGAGAATCAGGCTTCACGTCACCCACCACTGTAAGAGTCCATTTTCATAAATTTAGGCCCAGCACCCAGGCAGAGGAGAGAGGTCCCGTAACAGAGGATCTGGCTTCATGTCAGCAGAGAATCATTCTGCATGTCATAGCAGAGAATCAGGCTTCACGTCACCCAACATTGGAACAGTCCATTGGCATATATTTAGGCCCCGGCACCCAGACAGAGGAGAGGTTCATTCAACTTTGGGTAGCCTCGCAATATAATGGTAAAATGAAAATAAAAATAGGATTGAATGAGGAAGTGCCCTGGAGTCCAATAATATATGGTTAAGGGGAGGTAGTTAATGTCTAATCTGGACAAGGGACGGACAGATCCTGTGGGATCCATGCCTGGTTCATTTTTATGAACGTCAGCTTGTCCACATTGGCTGTAGACAGGCGGCTGCGTTTGTCTGTAATGACGCCCCCTGCCGTGCTGAATACACGTTCAGACAAAACGCTGGCCGCCGGGCAGGCCAGCACCTCCAAGGCATAAAAGGCTAGCTCTGGCCACGTGGACAATTTAGAGACCCAGAAGTTGAATGGGGCCGAACCATCAGTCAGTACGTGGAGGGGTGTGCACACTGTACTGTTCCACCATGTTAGTGAAATGTTGCCTCCTGCTAACACGTTGCGTATCAGGTGGTGGTGCAGTTAGCTGTGGCGTGTTGACAAAAGTTTTCCACATCTCTGCCATGCTAACCCTGCCCTCAGAGGAGCTGGCAGTGACACAGCTGCCTTGGCGACCTCTTGCTCCTCCTCTGCCTTGGCCTTGGGCTTCCACTTGTTCCCCTGTGACATTTGGGAATGCTCTCAGTAGCGCGTCTACCAACGTGCGCTTGTACTCGCGCATCTTCCTATCACGCTCCAGTGCAGGAAGTAAGGTGGGCACATTGTCTTTGTAGCGTGGATCCAGCAGGGTGGCAACCCAGTAGTCCGCACAGGTTAAAATGTGGGCAACTCTGCTGTCGTTGCGCAGGCACTGCAGCATGTAGTCGCTCATGTGTGCCAGGCTGCCCAGGGGTAAGGACAAGCTGTCCTCTGTGGGAGGCGTATCGTCATCGTCCTGCCTTTCCCCCCAGCCACGCACCAGTGATGGACCCGAGCTGCGTTGGGTGCCACCCCGCTGTGACCATGCTTCATCCTCATCCTCCTCCACCTCCTCCTCATCCTCGTCCTCCTCGTCCTCCAGTAGTGGGCCCTGGCTGGCCACATTTGTACCTGGCCTCTGCTGTTGCCAAAAACCTCCCTCTGAGTCACTTCGAAGAGACTGGCCTGAAAGTGCTAAAAATGACCCCTCTTCCTCCTCCTCCTCCTCCTCCTCCTGGGCCACCTCCTCTTCCATCATCGCCCTAAGTGTTTTCTCAAGGAGACATAGAAGTGGTATTGTAACGCTGATAACGGCGTCATCGCCACTGGCCATGTTGGTGGAGTACTCGAAACAGCGCAACAGGGCACACAGGTCTCGCATGGAGGCCCAGTCATTGGTGGTGAAGTGGTGCTGTTCTGTAGTGCGACTGACCCGTGCGTGCTGCAGCTGAAACTCCACTATGGCCTGCTGCTGCTCGCACAGTCTGTCCAGCATGTGCAAGGTGGAGTTCCACCTGGTGGGCACGTCGCATATGAGGCGGTGAGCGGGAAGGCCGAAGTTACGCTGTAGCGCAGACAGGCGAGCAGCAGCAGGATGTGAACGCCGGAAGCGCGAACAGACGGCCCGCACTTTATGCAGCAGCTCTGACATGTCGGGGTAGTTGTGAATGAACTTCTGCACCACCAAATTCAGCACATGCGCCAAGCAAGGGATGTGCGTCAAATTGGCTAGTCCCAGAGCTGCAACGAGATTTCGCCCATTATCACACACCACCAGGCCGGGCTTGAGGCTCACCGGCAGCAACCACTCGTCGGTCTGTTGTTCTATACCCCGCCACAACTCCTGTGCGGTGTGGGGCCTGTCCCCCAAACATATGAGTTTCAGAATGGCCTGCTGACGTTTACCCCGGGCTGTGCTGAAGTTGGTGGTGAAGGTGTGTGGCTGACTGGATGAGCAGGTGGAAGAAGAGGAGGAGGAAGCCGAGAAGGAGGAGGTGGCAACAGGAGGCAAAGAATGTTGCCCTGCGATCCTTGGCGGCGGAAGGACGTGCGCCAAACAGCTCTCCGCCTGGGGCCCAGCTGCCACTACATTTACCCAGTGTGCAGTTAGGGAGATATAGCGTCCCTGGCCGTGCTTACTGGTCCACGTATCTGTGGTTAGGTGGACCTTGCTACAGATGGCGTTGCGCAGTGCACACTTGATTTTATCGGATACTTGGTTGTGCAGGGAAGGCACGGCTCTCTTGGAGAAGTAGTGGCGGCTGGGAACAACATACTGTGGGACAGCAAGCGACATGAGCTGTTTGAAGCTGTCTGTGTCCACCAGCCTAAATGACAGCATTTCATAGGCCAGTAGTTTAGAAATGCTGGCATTCAGGGCCAGGGATCGAGGGTGGCTAGGTGGGAATTTACGCTTTCTCTCAAATGTTTGTGAGATGGAGAGCTGAACGCTGCCGTGTGACATGGTTGAGACGCTTGGTGACGGAGGTGGTGGTGGTGGTGTTGGTGGTACATCCCCTGTTTGCTGGGCGGCAGGTGCCAACGTTCCTCCAGAGGCGGAGGAAGAGGCCGAGGCGGCAGCAGCAGAATAGGCCGAGGCGGCAGCAGCAGAAGAGGTAGCAGGGGGAGCCTGAGTGACTTCCTTGGTTTTAAGGTGTTTACTCCACTGCAGTTCATGCTTTGCATGCAGGTGCCTGGTCATGCAGGTTGTGCTCAGGTTCAGAACGTTAATGCCTCGCTTCAGGCTCTGATGGCACAGCGTGCAAACCACTCGGGTCTTGTCGTCAGCACATTGTTTGAAGAAGTGCCATGCCAGGGAACTCCTTGAAGCTGCCTTTGGGGTGCTCGGTCCCAGATGGCGGCGGTCAGTAGCAGGCGGAGTCTCTTGGCGGCGGGTGTTCTGCTTTTGCCCACTGCTCCCTCTTTTGCTACGCTGTTGGCTCGGTCTCACCACTGCCTCTTCCTCCGAACTGTGAAAGTCAGTGGCACGACCTTCATTCCATGTGGGGTCTAGGACCTCATCGTCCCCTGCATCGTCTTCCACCCAGTCTTGATCCCTGACCTCCTGTTCAGTCTGCACACTGCAGAAAGACGCAGCAGTTGGCACCTGTGTTTCGTCATCATCAGAGACATGCTGAGGTGGTATTCCCATGTCCTCATCATCAGGAAACATAAGTGGTTGTGCGTCAGTGCATTCTATGTCTTTCACCGCTGGGGAAGGGCTAGGTGGATGCCCTTGGGAAACCCTGCCAGCGGAGTCTTCAAACAGCATAAGAGACTGCTGCATAACTTGAGGCTGAGACAGTTTCCCTGGTATGCATGGGGGTGATGTGACAGACTGATGGGGTTGGTTTTCAGGCGCCATCTGTGCGCTTTCTGCAGAAGACTGGGTGGGAGATAATGTGAACGTGCTGGATCCACTGTCGGCCACCCAATTGACTAATGCCTGTACCTGCTCAGGCCTTACCATCCTTAGAACGGCATTGGGCCCCACCATATATCGCTGTAAATTCTGGCGGCTACTGGGACCTGAGGTAGTTGGTACACTAGGACGTGTGGATGTGGCAGAACGGCCACGTCCTCTCCCAGCACCAGAGGGTCCACTAACACCACCACGACCATGTCCACGTCCGCGTCCCTTACTAGATGTTTTCCTCATTGTTATGGTTCACCACAACAACAAAATATTATTTGGCCCAATGTATTGTATTCAAATTCAGCGGGATATAAATTTGAGGCCTAGTATTTAGGCGCTGGGTGACCGGTATGGATTTAGCTGACAGAATTAGACTTGGAAATGCACAGTAGCGTGTGTGTGAAGTTATTCTGAATGACCCTATGTGCACCTTGAATATTATATACCCTTTTAGGGATAGATTTCAAATAGCTCTGATATAGCAGAAACCACTAAATTATGAAATTGCTAAATTGGGAATTGTATTTCAACCCAGAACAAAAAATGTGCTTTGACAGGACACTAAATAACTTTCCCAGCCACAACAGGACAGCGGTAACGAGAGATTTAGCGGGATATAAATTTGAGGCCTAGTATTTAGGCGCTGGGTGACCGGTATGGATTTAGCTGACAGAATTAGACTTGGAAATGCACAGTAGCGTGTGTGTGAAGTTATTCTGAATGACCCTATGTGCACCTTGAATATTATATACCCTTTTAGGGATAGATTTCAAATAGCTCTGATATAGCAGAAACCACTAAATTATGAAATTGCTAAATTGGGAATTGTATTTCAACCCAGAACAAAAAATGTGCTTTGACGGACACTAAATAACTTTCCCAGCCACAACAGGACAGCGGTAACGAGAGATTTAGCGGGATATAAATTTGAGGCCTAGTATTTAGGCGCTGGGTGACCGGTATGGATTTAGTGACAGAATTAGACTTGGAAATGCACAGTAGCGTGTGTGTGAAGTTATTCTGAATGACCCTATGTGCACCTTGAATATTATATACCCTTTTAGGGATAGATTTCAAATAGCTCTGATATAGCAGAAACCACTAAATTATGAAATTGCTAAATTGGGAATTGTATTTCAACCCAGAACAAAAAATGTGCTTTGACGGACACTAAATAACTTTCCCAGCCACAACAGGACAGCGGTAACGAGAGATTTAGCGGGATATAAATTTGAGGCCTAGTATTTAGGCGCTGGGTGACCGGTATGGATTTAGTGACAGAATTAGACTTGGAAATGCACAGTAGCGGTGTGTGTGAAGTTATTCTGAATGACCCTATGTGCACCTTGAATATTATATACCCTTTTAGGGATAGATTTCAAATAGCTCTGATATAGCAGAACCACTAAATTATGAAATTGCTAAATTGGGAATTGTATTTCAACCCAGAACAAAAAATGTGCTTTGACGGACACTAAATAACTTTCCCAGCCACAACAGGACAGCGGTAACGAGAGATTTAGCGGGATATAAATTTGAGGCCTAGTATTTAGGCGCTGGGTGACCGGTATGGATTTAGTGACAGAATTAGACTTGGAAATGCACAGTAGCGTGTGTGTGAAGTTATTCTGAATGACCCTATGTGCACCTTGAATATTATATACCCTTTTAGGGATAGATTTCAAATAGCTCTGATATAGCAGAAACCACTAAATTATGAAATTGCTAAATTGGGAATTGTATTTCAACCCAGAACAAAAAATGTGCTTTGACGGACACTAAATAACTTTCCCAGCCACAACAGGACAGCGGTAACGAGAGATTTAGCGGGATATAAATTTGAGGCCTAGTATTTAGGCGCTGGGTGACCGGTATGGATTTAGTGACAGAATTAGACTTGGAAATGCACAGTAGCGGTGTGTGTGAAGTTATTCTGAATGACCCTATGTGCACCTTGAATATTATATACCCTTTTAGGGATAGATTTCAAATAGCTCTGATATAGCAGAAACCACTAAATTATGAAATTGCTAAATTGGGAATTGTATTTCAACCCAGAACAAAAAATGTGCTTTGACGGACACTAAATAACTTTCCCAGCCACAACAGGACAGCGGTAACGAGAGATTTAGCGGGATATAAATTTGAGGCCTAGTATTTAGGCGCTGGGTGACCGGTATGGATTTAGTGACAGAATTAGACTTGGAAATGCACAGTAGCGTGTGTGTGAAGTTATTCTGAATGACCCTATGTGCACCTTGAATATTATATACCCTTTTAGGGATAGATTTCAAATAGCTCTGATATAGCAGAAACCACTAAATTATGAAATTGCTAAATTGGGAATTGTATTTCAACCCAGAACAAAAAATGTGCTTTGACGGACACTAAATAACTTTCCCAGCCACAACAGGACAGCGGTAACGAGAGATTTAGCGGGATATAAATTTGAGGCCTAGTATTTAGGCGCTGGGTGACCGGTATGGATTTAGTGACAGAATTAGACTTGGAAATGCACAGTAGCGTGTGTGTGAAGTTATTCTGAATGACCCTATGTGCACCTTGAATATTATATACCCTTTTAGGGATAGATTTCAAATAGCTCTGATATAGCAGAAACCACTAAATTATGAAATTGCTAAATTGGGAATTGTATTTCAACCCAGAACAAAAAATGTGCTTTGACGGACACTAAATAACTTTCCCAGCCACAACAGGACAGCGGTAACGAGAGATTTAGCGGGATATAAATTTGAGGCCTAGTATTTAGGCGCTGGGTGACCGGTATGGATTTAGTGACAGAATTAGACTTGGAAATGCACAGTAGCGTGTGTGTGAAGTTATTCTGAATGACCCTATGTGCACCTTGAATATTATATACCCTTTTAGGGATAGATTTCAAATAGCTCTGATATAGCAGAAACCACTAAATTATGAAATTGCTAAATTGGGAATTGTATTTCAACCCAGAACAAAAAATGTGCTTTGACGGACACTAAATAACTTTCCCAGCCACAACAGGACAGCGGTAACGAGAGATTTAGCGGGATATAAATTTGAGGCCTAGTATTTAGGCGCTGGGTGACCGGTATGGATTTAGTGACAGAATTAGACTTGGAAATGCACAGTAGCGTGTGTGTGAAGTTATTCTGAATGACCCTATGTGCACCTTGAATATTATATACCCTTTTAGGGATAGATTTCAAATAGCTCTGATATAGCAGAAACCACTAAATTATGAAATTGCTAAATTGGGAATTGTATTTCAACCCAGAACAAAAAATGTGCTTTGACGGACACTAAATAACTTTCCCAGCCACAACAGGACAGCGGTAACGAGAGATTTAGCGGGATATAAATTTGAGGCCTAGTATTTAGGCGCTGGGTGACCGGTATGGATTTAGTAACAGAATTAGACTTGGAAATGCACAGTAGCGGTGTGTGTGAAGTTATTCTGAATGACCCTATGTGCACCTTGAATATTATATACCCTTTTAGGGATAGATTTCAAATAGCTCTGATATAGCAGAAACCACTAAATTATGAAATTGCTAAATTGGGAATTGTATTTCAACCCAGAACAAAAAATGTGCTTTGACAGACACTAAATAACTTTCCCAGCCACAACAGGACAGCGGTAGCGAGAGATTTAGCGGGATATAAATTTGAGGCCTAGTATTTAGGCGCTTTGTGACCGGTATGGATTTAGTGACAGAATTAGACTGGGATATGGCCAAAAAATAACCACACTATTGCTGGTTAAATGCACTTGGTGACGGGCGCAGCTTGCCCCTGATGTAGTATATGGCCAAAAAATGAACAGACTATTGCTGGTTAAATGCACTTGGTGACGGGCGCAGCTTGCCCCTGATTTAGTATATGGCCAAAAAATGAACAGACTATTGCTGGTTAAATGCACTTGGTGTGATAGCTTGACCAACCACACTACTGAGGGTTAAATGCACTTGGTGACGGACGCAGCTTGCCCCTGATGTAGTATATGGCCAAAAAATGAACAGACTATTGCTGGTTAAATGCACTTGGTGACGGGCGCAGCTTGCCCCTGATTTAGTATATGGCCAAAAAATGAACAGACTATTGCTGGTTAAATGCACTTGGTGTGATAGCTTGACCAACCACACTACTGAGGGTTAAATGCACTTGGTGACGGGCGCAGCTTGCCCCTGATTTAGTATATGGCCAAAAAATGAACAGACTATTGCTGGTTAAATGCACTTGGTGTGACAGCTTCACCCTGATGTAGGCTTTAGCCAAAAAACAACCACACCATTGAGGGTTAAATGCACTTGGTGTCAGGCGCAGCTTGCCCCTGATGTAGTATATGGCCAAAAAATGAACAGACTATTGCTGGTTAAATGCACTTGGTGTGACAGCTTGACCAACCACACTACTGAGGGTTAAATGCACTTGGTGACGGGCGCAGCTTGCCCCTGATGTAGTATATGGCCAAAAAATGAACAGACTATTGCTGGTTAAATGCACTTGGTGTCACAGCTTGACCAACCACACTACTGAGGGTTAAATGCACTTGGTGACGGGCGCAGCTTGCCCCTGATGTAGTATATGGGCAAAAAATGAACAGACTATTGCTGGTTAAATGCACTTGGTGACAGGCGCAGCTTGCCCCTGATTTAGTATATGGCCAAAAAATGAACAGACTATTGCTGGTTAAATGCACTTGGTGTGATAGCTTGACCAACCACACTACTGAGGGTTAAATGCACTTGGTGACGGGCGCAGCTTGCCCCTGATGTAGTATATGGCCAAAAAATGAACAGACTATTGCTGGTTAAATGCACTTGGTGTGATAGCTTGACCAACCACACTACTGAGGGTTAAATGCACTTGGTGACGGGCGCAGCTTGCCCCTGATGTAGTATATGGCCAAAAAATAAACAGACTATTGCTGGTTAAATGCACTTGGTGTGACAGCTTCACCCTGATGTAGGCTTTAGCCAAAAAACAACCACACCATTGAGGGTTAAATGCACTTGGTGACAGGCGCAGCTTGCCCCTGATGTAGTATATGGCCAAAAAATAAACAGACTATTGCTGGTTAAATGCACTTGGTGTGACAGCTTCACCCTGATGTAGGCTTTAGCCAAAAAACAACCACACCATTGAGGGTTAAATGCACTTGGTCGCAGCTTGTGCTGGCGCACCACAAGACACAAAATGGCCGCCGATCACCCCAGAAAAATGTGACTGACAAACGGTCTGGGCAGCCTAAAAACAGTGAGCAATTGAGTATCAGCAGCTCAATGATGCACAGCTGCAGATCGATCGATTAATCAAGTCCTTTGGAGGAGTTAATCTGCCTAATCTCGCCCTACTGTCGCAGCCGCAACCTCTCCCTACGCTAATCAGAGCAGAGTGACGGGCGGCGCTATGTGACTCCAGCTTAAATAGAGGCTGGGTCACATGGTGCTCTGGCCAATCACAGCCATGCCAATAGTAGGCATGGCTGTGATGGCCTCTTGGGGCAAGTAGTATGACGCTTGTTGATTGGCTGCTTTGCAGCCTTTCAAAAAGCGCCAAGAAAGCGTCACAAAAGCGCCAAGAAAGTGACGAACACCGAACCCGAACCCAGACTTTTACGAAAATGTCCGGGTTCGGGTCCGTGTCTCGGACACCCCAAAATTCGGTACGAACCCGAACTATACAGTTCGAGTTCGCTCATCCCTACTGATGAGGAGTAGGAGGAGCAGGAGCATCAGATGATGGGAATGATAGACAGCTCCTTACGGCTGATGTGGTGGAGCCTTGCTTATCTGAAATTGGGTGCGTGCCACGGGGTGATGCAGCGGTTGCTGCAGCAGGCTGGACCACCACATCAGAGTCATGGTTCTCCCAGGCCACTTTATGGTGACACTGCATATGCACCGTGGCCACGCTTCACCTTCTGCCCACAGATTCTACAAATGGCTATGTTTACCTCCTCCAGCGGCTTAACAAAAAACTGCCACACCGCTGAGTAGTTTATTTTACCCCCAACACTTCACACTGACTGACTGCTACTGCTGCTGCTTCTGTGAACCCCTGCACCACTACTTTCCGGGCAGGTAGGCTTTTGCTAAGCGGGTGGTCTACCCCGGGCACGTTTGGCTACCGACCTCCCACTGTTGCCACCCCGCTAACTCCTGGCCATGCTAGCCATTTGCTGGCTCCGCCTCCGATGATAGTGAAGCCCCTAATTCATCCAGCTCTCAACTGCAATCAGCTACATCATCATCATCAAGTACTGTCTTCACGTCACTTATGTCCTTCTCAATGATCTCTGGGTCAGGATCCTAACCACTCGCAGCACCAGCTCCCATGCCACTCTCCTAATCACTACTTGCCCGCCTACTGGAGGAAGCGGCAGATGTCTCCTCCACATCTTGGCTGGCCAGTAGCTGCTGACAGTCCTCTAGTATCTTGTCCTCACTTTATAGTGTAGCTGAGCCCACAGCATATTATAATTCTCTGGCTGAGGGACATGAAAAGGACAGAAGCCGGTTAAGGACGGATGAGGGCACAGGGCCTTCTTCAGAGCCATGCCAACCTTTGTGTCTGACGAATCCACTGACTCTTGGCTGGGGGTGTCTGGTGTCACTTGGGACAAAGTGGATGATCGAGTCAACCATTCAAGAACCGCTGGGTTGTTGGTCAAGACACAATCACTAGATGGCAGCGGGAGCCCATGCCTCTCGCTGCGACTCCTGCTGCCACGCCCCCTTACTCTGCTGCGACCTTTGCCTGCGCCAGAAACATTTTGGCCTCTGCCATTCCCCTGTGCAGGGTCTGGCACTTCTCTGTCTGACATACTGTTATTTACTGTTAGATCAAATAAATAAATAAAGAGGAAATTAACCACTTCAACCCCGCTAGCTGAAACCCCCTTCATGACCAGAGCACTTTTTACACTTCGGCACTACACTACTTTCACCGTTTATCGCTCGGTCATGCAACTTACCACCCAAATGAATTTTACCTCCTTTTCTTCTCGCTAATAGAGCTTTCATTGGGTGGTATTTTATTGCTGCTGACATTTTTACTTTTTTTGTTATTAATCGAAATGTAACTATTTTTTTGCAAAAAAATGACATTTTTCACTTTCAGCTGTAAAATTTTGCAAAAAAAATGACATCCATATATAAATTTTTCGCTAAATTTATAGTTCTACATGTCTTTGATTAAAACAAAATGTTTGGGCAAAAAAAAATGGTTTGGGTAAAAGTTATAGCGTTTACAAACTATGGTACAAAAATGTGAATTTCCGCTTTTTGAAGCAGCTCTGACTTTCTGAGCACCTGTCATGATTCCTGAGGTTCTACAATGCCCAGACAGTAGAAAAACCCCACAAATGACCCCATTTCGGAAAGTAGACACCCTAAGGTATTCGCTGATGGGCATAGTGAGTTCATAGAACTTTTTATTTTTTGTCACAAGTTAGCGGAAAATGATGATGATTTTTTATTTTTATTTTTTTCTTACAAAGTCTCATATTCCACTAACTTGTGACAAAAAATAAAAGATTCTAGGAACTCACCGTGCCCCTCACGGAATACCTTGGGGTGTCTTCTTTCCAAAATGGGGTCACTTGTGGCGTAGTTATACTGCCCTGGCAATTTAGGGGCCCAAATGTGTAAGAAGTACCTTGCAATCAAAATCTGTAAAAAATGGCCTGTGAAATCCGAAAGGTGCACTTTGGAATATGTGCCCCTTTGCCCACCTTGGCTGCAAAAAAGTGTCACACATCTGGTATCGCCGTACTCAGGAGAAGTTGGGGAATGTATTTTGGCGTGCCATTTTACATATAACCATGCTGGGTGAGAGAAATATCTTGGCAAAAGACAACTTTTCCTATTTTTTTATACAAAGTTGGCATTTGACCAAGATATTTTTCTCACCCAGCATGGGTATATGTAAAATGACACCCCAAAACACATTCCCCAACTTCTCCTGAGTACGGCGATACCAGATGTGTGACACTTTTTTGCAGCCAAGGTAGGCAAAGGGGCACATATTCCAAAGTGCACCTTTCGGATTTCGCAGGCCATTTTTTACACATTTTGATTGCAAAGTACTTCTTACACATTTGGGCCCCTAAATTGCCAGGGCAGTATAACTATGCCACAAGTGACCCCATTTTGGAAATAAGACACCCCAAGGTATTCCGTGAGGGGCACGGCGAGTTCCTAGAATTTTTTATTTTTTGTCGCAAGTTAGTGGAATATGAGACTTTGTAAGGAAAAAAGAAAAAAAAAGAAAAATCATCATTTTCCGCTAACTTGTGACAAAAAATAAAAAATTCTAGGAACTCGCCGTGCCCCTCACGGAATACCTTGGGGTGTCTTCTTTCCAAAATGGGGTCACTTGTGGCGTAGTTATACTGCCCTGGCAATTTAGGGGCCCAAATGTGTAAGAAGTACCTTGCAATCAAAATCTGTAAAAAATGGCCTGTGAAATCCGAAAGGTGCACTTTGGAATATGTGCCCCTTTGCCCACCTTGGCTGCAAAAAAGTGTCACACATCTGGTATCGCCGTACTCAGGAGAAGTTGGGGAATGTATTTTGGCATGCCATTTTACATATAACCATGCTGGGTGAGAGAAATATCTTGGCAAAAGACAACTTTTCCTATTTTTTTATACAAAGTTGGCATTTGACCAAGATATTTTTCTCACCCAGCATGGGTATATGTAAAATGACACCCCAAAACACATTCCCCAACTTCTCCTGAGTACGGCGATACCAGATGTGTGACACTTTTTTGCAGCCAAGGTGGGCAAAGGGGCCCAAATTCCTTTTAGGAGGGCATTTTTAGACATTTGGATCCCAGACTTCTTCTCACACTTTCGGGCCCCTAAAAAGCCAGGGCAGTATAAATACCCCACATGTGACCCCACTTTGGAAAGAAGACACCCCAAGGTATTCAATGAGGGGCCTGGCGAGTTCCTAGAATTTTCATTTTTTTTGCATAAGTTAGCGGATATTGATTTTTTTTCTCACAAAGTCTCACTTTCCGCTAACTTAGGACAAAAATTTCAATCTTTCATGGACTCAATATGCCCCTCACGGAATACCTTGGGGTGTCTTCTTTCCGAAATGGGGTCACATGTGGGGTATTTATACTGCCCTGGCTTTTTAGGGGCCCTAAAGCGTGAGAAGAAGTCTGGAATATAAATGTCTAAAAATGTTTACGCATTTGGATTCCGTGAGGGGTATGGTGAGTTCATGTGAGATTTTATTTTTTGACACAAGTTAGTGGAATATGAGACTTAGTAAGAAAAAACAAAAACAAACAAAAAATTTCCGCTAACTTGTCTGAATGGAGCCTTACCAGGGGGGTGATCAATGACAGGGGGGTGATCAATGACAGGGGGGTGATCACCCATATAGACTCCCTGATCACCCCCCTGTCACTGATCACCCCCCCCTGTAAGGCTCCATTCAGACGTCCGCATGATTTTTACGGATCCATGGAGTACATGGATCGGATCCACAAAACACATGCGGACGTCTGAATGGAGCCTTGCAGGGGGGTTATCAATGACAGGGGGTGATCAGGGTGATCACCCCCCTGTCACTGATCACCCCCCCTGTAAGGCTCCATTCAGACGTCCGCATGATATTTACGGATCCATGGATACATGGATCGGATCCATGGATACATGGATCGGATCCACAAAACACATGCGGACGTCTGAATGGAGCCTTACAGGGGGGTTATCAATGACAGGGGGTGATCAGGGTGATCACCCCCCTGTCACTGATCACCCCCCCTGTAAGGCTCCATTCAGACGTCCGCATGATTTTTACGGATCCATGGATACATGGATCGGATCCACAAAACACATGCGGACGTCTGAATGGAGCCTTACAGGGGGGTGATCAATGACAGGGGGTGATCAGGGTGATCACCCCCCTGTCACTGATCACCCCCCCTGTAAGGCTCCATTCAGACGTCCGCATGATTTTTACGGATCCATGGATACATGGATCGGATCCACAAAACACATGCGGACGTCTGAATGGAGCCTTACAGGGGGGTTATCAATGACAGGGGGTGATCAGGGTGATCACCCCCCTGTCACTGATCACCCCCCCTGTAAGGCTCCATTCAGACGTCCGCATGATTTTTACGGATCCATGGATACATGGATCGGATCCGCAAAACACATGCGGACGTCTGAATGGAGCCTTACAGGGGGTGATCAATGACAGGGGGGTGATCAGGGAGTGTATATGGGTGATCACCCGCCTGTCATTGATCACCCCCTGTAAGGCTCCATTCAGACGTCCGCATGTGTTTTGCGGATCCGATCCATGTATCCATGGATCCGTAAAAATCATGCGGACGTCTGAATGGAGCCTGACAGGGGGGTGATCAATGACAGGGGGTGATCAGGGAGTGTATATGGGTGATCACCCGCCTGTCATTGATCACCCCCCTGTAAGGCTCCATTCAGACGTCCGCATGTGTTTTGCGGATCCGATCCATGTATCCATGGATCCGTAAAAATCATGCGGACGTCTGAATGGAGCCTGACAGGGGGGTGATCAATGACAGGGGGGTGATCAATGACAGGGGGTGATCAGGGAGTGTATATGGGTGATCACCCGCCTGTCATTGATCACCCCCCTGTAAGGCTCCATTCAGACGTCCGCATGTGTTTTGCGGATCCGATCCATGTATCCGTGGATCCGTAAAAATCATACGGACGTCTGAACGGAGCCTGACAGGGGGGTGATCAATGACAGGGGGGTGATCAATGACAGGGGGGTGATCAGGGAGTTTATATGGGGTGATCATGGGTGATCAGGGGTTCATAAAGGGTTAATAAATGACGGGGGGGTGTAGTGTAGTGTAGTGTAGTGTTTGGTGCGACTTTACTGACCTACCTGTGTCCTCTGGTGGTCGATCCTAACAAAAGGGACCACCAGAGGACCAGGTAGGAGGTATATTAGACGCTGTTATGAAAACAGCGTCTAATATACCTGTTAGGGGTTAAAAAATTCGGATCTCCAGCCTGCCAGCGAGCGATCGCCGCTGGCAGGCTGGAGATCCACTCGCTTACCTTCCGTTCCTGTGAGCGCGCGCGCCTGTGTGCGCGCGTTCACAGGAAATCCCGGCCCTCGCGAGATGACGCATATATGCGTGACTCTGCGCAGGGCTGCCACCTCCGGACCGCACATCTGCGTTAGGCGGTCCGGAGGTGGTTAAAACACCCCCAAAAAGTCAGCAATTTTCTCACTTCACCAGGCAACGGCTAATAAGAGTTTTTTTTCCCCCACACTATTTCCACTAATAAACGCCAAAATTGGCTTTAGAACATATGCAGTACACAGCTCTGCTGGGTATTGCGATGGTGAGGTCACGGTTACTTAGGCAAACGAGGGTTGCTCTGTGTTACTCACAGTTTCTTGAAAGACCCTGGGCAGGCGTACAGCAGTGATGGAGAGGCTGGCACAGGGGTCCTCTGGGGCACTCTCAGTGTATGGGGACCAGGCCTGATGGTAGATGAGGTCCCCTGGATGTTGCAGGTGTTTATGTGCCGAGGGCAAGGTCCCGTTAAGATTCGTGACGCCAGTGCCGGTAACGGTGGCACACCGATTTAGGATAGTAAGAATTGAGGAACACGATGTTGTGGTGAACCAAAACTTCCTTTACTGGAAACAGTTAACTTTGTACAGTCTAGGTTCAGTTCCACATGGCAGCAGCAATTATAAGCAGGCTTTTACAAATGGCAGGCACAATGTTCTTGCAAGATACTCAGAGGGTTAAAACATTTACAGATCAGGCTGCATCTTTCCTCAGAAATCCTGTGCACTATTCCTCAGAACTCCTGTCTGTCTTTATCCCAAGGTCCGTATGCCCTATGGATGGCTTTATCCTTGGTCACCAAAACTTCCTCAGGTATATATATATCCTTGCATTAAGATCCTTCTGCCCTTCAGCCCTCAGTTTGGCTGGTTACACTTCTGCTCTGCTCTGCACTTTGGTTGTGGGAACTGCAGGTTTCTCAGGAGGTAACTTCTTCCCCTGGTGGTCAGCTAGAAGCCTGGGCTGTCTAGCTGCATGTCAGGAGGTGGCCCTCAGCTCCTCTCTGCTGAAGTGCACACTCTCTTCTGTCTCCACACAGATACACAGGGAAAATACACATAAATAACATAGCAATGTACATTAAAATGCAGTGTAAAATACAATGCCACTGTTCCACAGGAGTTGGAGAACAACGTGGCCCAATTGACCCTTGTGTAGTGCCCACATTTACCTAGTGGGACACTACACATATAACCGCACCACTGAACGTCAAATAATATATATTTTTGTGTCACTAATACACGCCAAACAGATCTTTAGAACATATAACTGCACCACTAAACCGCAAATAATATATAATTTTGTGCTACTAATACACGCCAAAAATGGCTTTAGAACATATAACTGCACCGCTGAATGGCAAATACATATTTTTTTGCCACTAATACACACTTAAAAGGACTGTAATTTTCTCATTTCACGACACAATGGCAAACCCTTTTTTTTGTGCCACTAATACAGGCCAAAAAGGGCTTTAGAACATATAACTACACCGCTGAACGACAAATAATATACATTTTTTGCCACTAACACACTCCAAAAAGGCCTTAGAACATATAACTGCACTGCTAAACGGCAAATAGGGCCTTACATTTTTCCACTTATGCACTCCTCAAAAGTCTTTAGAACATATAACTGCACTGCTGAACGGCAAATAATATATATTTTTATGCCACTAATACACACCAAAAAGGCTGTAATTTTCTCACTTCACCACACAACGGCTAATAAGCTCTTTTTTCCCCCACTATTACAAGCCATAAAATGCTTTAGAACATATAACTGCACCGCACAAGAGCAAATATTTCCTTGTAATAAACCCTAATAATGGCTGTGTCTAACAGAACTTGCACCCCAATAACAAAAACAGTTTGCTGTATAATGGCAATTTGGATCCGCAGTCATTGCAGCAAGGTGTAATAGGATTGTTCCTATTACCCAGGCTGTAAACTCCCCTACTGAACCCTGTTCCGCTTCAATACTGTGGAATGATTCCTCCCTATCCTTTCCCTGAACTTCTATACAGCAAAATAAAAGTTTTAAAGTCTTTTCTGTCACTGTCCCTAGCGCCTGCTGACGTCTTTCCCTGCACTAAGTACACTGGAAAATGGCTGAATACAAGATGGCTGAGGCTATTTATAGGGCTGTGACATTACAGGGCTGGAAGACTGCTGATTGACTGAATGCATAGCATTGTGGGTGATCCCTCGTTCTCAGAGTTCCTAGCTCCATGTTCTAACACATGCAGCAGCCATACAGCAGAAGCGTGAGGAAATTTAGATTCAGCGCAAATCAAATTTTTACTGAAATTCTAATCGAATTCCACTTCGTCAACTTCGATTCACTCATCTCTAGATATAATAGGAAGGTATTATCTATAGTATTGGGAAAGAGCAGGGGCCACTTGAGCATTGTAAAGCTTGGCTAATAGGAACTATTCGATTACACCTTGCTGCACTAATTGGGGTTAAAAAGTGTTCTAATACTACCAATTTTAGGTTGTTCGCATTCTTTTATACATAAGTAATTCCATTAATCCTTGATTCTGTTATTGGGGTGAAATTGCGGTCTGATACTATAGATTTTGGAGTGTTCACATTCTTTTATACATAAGTAATTCTGTTAATCCTTGATTGTCTAATTGTGGTGAAAGTGCAGCCTGATACTACAGATTTTGGGGTGATCACAGTTTTTTAATATAGAATTCAATCTGTTAATCCTTGAATGTGTAATTGGGGTGAAATTGCATCTTAATACTACAGATTTTAGGGTGTTCACATTCTTTTATACATAATACAATCATCCTTAATTGTGTAATTGGGGTAAAATTATATCTTCATACTACAGATTTTGGGTAGGGTTGAGCATCCGGATTCGTACAGAACTTTAGGATTTTTGGACCCCGGACCCGAACGGGAACTTTTCAGTAAAAGTTCAGGTTCGGCTGTTCGGCGAGTTAATGGTTCTTTTTGAACAACAAGCGTTTAACTTGTGTGCCCTTAGAAGCCATCACAGCCATGCCTACTAATGGCATGGCTGTGATTGGCCAGTGCATGTACATGTGACCCAGCCTCTATATAAGTTGGAGTCACGTAGTGCTGCACGTCAATCTGCTCTGATTAGTGTAGGGACAGGATGCTGCTGCTGTAAGGGAGAGAATAGGACAGAATCTTTATTCAGAAGTGCTTGTTAACTCAGCGATCTACTTAGATTTTGTTTTGTGGGGGCAGTGCACAATCTTTTTACCCTGCCCTGTGCCCAGTGACCCAGAAAAATAACCTTTAACCGTCTGTTAGGTGGGCGGCGGCGGCCATTTTATGCAAGTTCTGTGCACCAGCACAGCATATGTGCATTTGTGTCAGTCAAATAGAAGCTTAAAATACTGCAATTATTTTCTTAGTTTAAAACAAATCACTCGTTTTTGGCAAGACCCTACATCTGTGGCCTTTGCAGCATTTGTCTGTGTGCAATTTAAGCTTGAAATACTGCAATAATTTTCTGGGTTTTAAGAAACACCCTTTTTGGGCAAAATACCACATTTTACAGCCCTGGTTACATCTGTCAGTGTGAAATACAAGCGTTAGATGCTGCTGTTATATTCTGTAATAAAAAAAAACACCCATTTTGGGCAAAATACTGATTTTTGCAGCCTTTGCCGCATCTGTCATTTTGAGATACACGCGTTAGATACTGTTCTATTCTGTTATTAAAAAAACACCCATTTTGGGGGGAAAACTAATTTTGCAGCCTTTGCTGCATCTGTCAGTGTGAGATACACACTTGAAATACAGCAATAATATTCTGGGTTTAAAAAAACACCCATTTTGGGCAAAGTACTTAATATTGCAGCCTTTGCTGCATCTGTTAGTGTGAAATACATGCATTAGATACTGTTGTTCTATTCTGTTATTTAAAAAACACCCGCTTTGGGCAAGATCCTAAAATGAGAAATATGAGGAGAGCGTCAAATAAGGGACGTGGCTCGGTCGTGGTGCTGCTGGTGGAGTTCCTATTGCAGGAAGAGGACGTTGTGGATCTGTGCCAGCTACACGCACAAATGAAACACCTTCCTCAGGTGAAAGTAGGCGACAGAACCTTCAGCGGTATTTGGTCGGGCCTAATGCGGCTCTACGATTAGTGGGGCCAGAACAAGTACAGGCAATAGTAGATTGGGTTGCTGACAGTCCCTCCAGTTCCTTTACATTGTCTTACACCCAGTCTCCTGCTGAAAGATCAGAGTTGGCACCTGCAGCCGATGTCCATCAGTCTTTCACCTCACCCCCTTGCAAATCAGCCAAGCAGTCTGAGTCCCAAGTCATGCAACAGTCTCTTCTGCTTTTTGATGACTCTGCTAGCAGGGTTTCCCAGGGCCATGCACCTAGCCCTGCCCCAGAAGTGGAAGAGATTGAGTGCACCGATGCCTAACCACTTATGTTCCAAGATAAGTACATGGGAGGACCACCGCAGTACGTATCGGATGATGACGAAACACAGGTGCCAACTGCTTTGGCTTTGGAAAGTGTGAAGACTGACAAGGAGGGCAGAGATGAAGACTGAATGGAAGATGATGTGGAGGACGATGAGGTCCTCGACCCCACATGGAATCAAGGTCATGCGAGTGACCTGTGTAGTTCGGAGGAACAGGCGGTGGTCGCACAGAGCCACCAGCACAGCAGAAGAGGGAGCAGGGTGCAAAAGCTGAGCGGCTGTCCCCTAGACAGTATGCCTGCTATTGCCCACTGCAGCAAGGGACCAAGGACACCAAAGTCAATTCAAAGGAGTTCCGTGGTGTGGCAGTTCTTTAGACAATGTGCTGACGACAAGACACGAGTGGCTTGCAAGCTGTGCAATCAGAGCCTGAAGCGAGGCATAAACGTTCTCAACCTGAGCACAACCTGCATGACTAGGCATCTAAGTGCAAAGCACAAGATGCAGTGGAGTAGACACCTCAAAAACCAAGAAAGTTCTCTGGCTCCTCCTGCTTCCTCTTCTGCTGCAGTCTTGGCCTCTTCATCCACCTCTGGAGGGACAGTGCCACCTGCCACCCCCCAAACAGAGGATCTGCCAGCAACACCACCACCTAGGTCACCAAGCATCTCCACAATGTCCCACAGAAGCGTTCAGCTCTCCATCTTCCAAACACTGGAGAGGAAGAGGAAGTACCCCCCTACTTACCCGCGATCCCTAACCCTGAATGCCAGCATTTCAAAATTACTGTCCTTTGAAATGCTGTCAATCTGTCTGGTGGTGGAGACGGAGAGTTTTAAAAGCCTTATAGCGGTGCCTGTCCCATAGCACGTCGTGCCCAGCCGCTGCTACTTTTCCAGGCGAGCCATCCCTTCCCTGCACAACCAAGTGGGGGACAAAATCAGGTGTGCACTGCGCAACGCCATCTGTGGCAAGGTCCACCTAACTACAGATATGTGGACCAGTAAGCACGGTCAGGGACGTTATATCTCCCTAACAGCACACTGGATAAATGCAGTGGTGGCTGGGCCTGAGGTGGAGAGCAGTTTGGCGCATGTCCTTCCACCACCGAGGATTGCAGGGCGCTTCAGTTTGCCTCCTGTTGCTTCCTCCTCCTACTCCGCTTCCTCATCCTCTACCGGATCCTCATCCAGTCAGCGTAACACCTTCACCACCAACTTCAGCACAGCCAGGGGTAAACAACAGCAGGCAGTTTTAAAACTTATCTGTTTGAGGGACAAACCGCACACCGTGCAGGAGCTGTGGACGGGCCTTGAACAACAGACCAATGAGTGGTTGGTGCCAGTGAGCCTCAAGCCCGGCCTGGTGGTGTGCGATAATGGGCCAAATCTCGTAGCAGCTCTGGGACTAGCCAGTTTGACGCACATCCCTTGCCTGGTGCAAGTGCTGAATTTGGTGGTGCAGAGCTTCATTAAAAATTACCCCGCTATGTCAGAGCTGCTGCATAAAGTGCGGGCCGTCTGTGCGTGCTTTTGGGGTTCTCACGGTGCTACTGCTCGCCTGTCAGCGCTGCAGCGTAACTTCGGCCATCCCGCTCACCGCCTCATATGCGACGTGCCCACAAGGTGGAACTCCACCTTGCACATGCTGGCCAGACTGTGCAAGCAGCAACAGTCGATAGTGGAGTTTCAGTTGCAGCACGCACGGGTGAGTCGCTCAGCGGAACAGCACCACTTCACCACCAATGACTGGGCCTCCATGCAAGACCTGTGTTCCTTGTTGCTCCGTTTCAAGTACTCCACCAACATGGCCAGTGCCGATAATGCCGTTCTCAGCGTTACTATCCCATTTCTATGCCTCCTTGAAAAAACACTGCTGGCGATGATGGAAGAGGAGGTAACACAGGAGGAGGAAGAGGGATCATTTCATAAGGTTTCCGGCCAGTCATTCACAAGTGGCTCCGAGGGTGGGTTCCTGCACCCACAAACGCCAGGTACACAATTGTCCAGCCAGGGCACAGTTCTGGAGGATGATGAGGTGAAGGATGAGGAGGAGGAGATGGAGGAGGAGGAACAGTGTTCACAGCAGGGTGGAACCCAAAGCAGCTCGTGGCTATCACTGGTGCGTGGCTGGGGGGATACAGAGGACACAGACAATAAACCTCCCACAGAGGACAGCTTTTTTGTTGCCTCTAGGCAGCCTGGCACACATGAGCCATTACATGCTGCAGCATCTCCGCAATAACCGCCGAGTTGCCTACATTCTAACTTGCGCTGATTACTGGATGGCCACGCTGCTGGATCCCCTTTACAAGGACAACGTACTGTCCTTAATTACGTCACTGGATCGTTATCGTAAGATGCTTGAGTACAAGCGCACGCTGGTAGATGCGCCTTCTGGTGGCATTCCCACCTGACAGCGGGGGCACAGTGAAAGCACAAGGCGAAGGCAGAGGAGGAGGAAGAGATCGCCAATGCAGCTGGGGAACCACCAACACCTCAGAAGGCAGGGTTAGTATTGCTGAAATGTGGAAAAGCTTTGTTATCAGGCTACAACAACCAGCACCACCAGCTTATATGGAAAGTCTTAGCAGGAGGCAGCATTTCAGCAACATGGTGGAGCAGTATGTGTGCACACGCCTACACGTACTGAATGATGGGTCTGCCCCCTTCAACTTCTGGGTCTCCAAATTGGGCACATGGCCTGAGCTTGCCCTTTACGCCTTGGAGGTACTTGCCTGCCCTGCAGCCAGTGTATTGTCTGCAAGTGTGTTTAGCACGGCAGGGGGCGTTATCACAGACAAGCACAGCCCCCTGTCCACAACCAATGTGGAAAGCTCACGTTCATTAAAATGAACCAGGCATGGATCCCACAGGACTTGTCCGTACCTTGTGCAGAATAGACATGTATATCGGCCTTAACCAGCCATTGTTATACTACAGAGCAATTGCTCATTGTTGTATTTTGGATATTTCACACTCTTTTGGAGTGTACCCTAATTAAAAAAAATTAAAACCAAAAACCAGTGTTGGCTACCTCATTCTCCTCCACCGCCGCTTCCACCTACACTGCTACGTCCACCGCCTCCTCCTTTTCCATATGGATCTCCACCTCATAAATCAAGTTTATTTTTTTTCATTTGTACATATTTAATTTTATGTCATTTCACTAATTTGTCTGTTACATTTTCGGGTGAAATTCACAAATTTTTGGTGAATATATACTATAATACTTCTATACCTAGTAGAGAGTTAAAAAAATTCATTAATTTGTCACATTTTCTGGTGAAATTCACCAATGTTGGGGTGTGATATACCACTGCTATATCTAGTAGACAGGTAAAAACATTTCACTAATTTGTCTGTTACATTTTCTGGTGAAATTCACAATTTTTGGGCTGTGATATACCCCTGCTAAACCTAGAAAACAAATTTCATATTTGGTTGCATAGGTGATAGGGACATACATTTTTAAAAATCGTCTGTTACATTGTCAGGTGATATCTTAGCAATTTTGCTGTATAGAAACCCCTGCTCTGCATAGGTGACAGGGAATTAAATTTAAAAAAATATTCTTTAATTAATGTGCGCCCCCTCCTTTCATTCAATGCTTAAACTTGTCCCACATTTGTGCTTCAATAATTTGTCCCATTTTTCCACTCGATCATATTTAATTTCAAATAGTTAACTCTCCCACAGTGTAGAGATAAAGGTGCCAGAAGATTGATTAAAAGGGTTCTGCAGCTTGTTTAAACTGATGATCTATCCTCTGGATAGATCATCAGCTTCTGATCGGCGGGGGTCCAACACCCGGGACCCCTTCCTAACAGCTGTTTGAGAAGGCAGCGGCGCTCCAGCAGCGCTGAGGCCTTCTCACTGTTTACCGCTGGCCCAGTGACGTCACGACTAGTATCAACTGGCCTGGACGGGGGTAAACTCCATTCAAGTGAACGGAGCTTAGCCCCGCCCAAGCCAGTTGATACTAGTCGTGACGTCACTGGGCCAGCGGTAAACAGTGAGAAGGCCTCGGCGCTGCTTCTCAAACAGCTGATCGGCTGGGATCCTGGGTGTCGGACCCCCGCCGATTAGCAGCTGATGATCTATCCAGAGGTTTAAACAAAGTGCATAACCCCTTTAAGAGAAAAGTAATCGGTTTGAAGTTCTTGTCTGGGTATTGATCTAGTGAGTAGAGTCTCATTTAACCTCCAGTGACAGACCCTAGTAGGCACAGCAGTCGTTTTAACGGAGACAGAGATTAGGGCATGATCAGACCACGTGATACCACCTAGTTATGCATTATTAAGCACTCTAAGGGTTGTGATATTACCAAAAAAGTAATCAATATGGGTATGTGTGCGATGCAGATGTGAATAAAAAGTATATGTTCTAGCTGTGGGACAGTTTATTCTCCACAGGTCATATAATGCAAACCTTCGGATCAACCATCTAAATAGGCGTGAAAGTCTGCGCTGGGAATGCAAAATGATCAGAGCAGTAGGGAGGTAACGAAAGAGCTTCAGTAGCACTTTATTCAGAAAGAATATTTGGGCCAAATTTGAGGCATAAATGTTACATAATATGACTGGGTTACCATTGAGAGTAGTTTTGAGTATGACATATCTGCCGTTTACATCCAAAACTGGAGATTCAACTTGTAGGGGGCAGTTTGCAGATAGAAGGATAGCTACTCCCGCTTTTTTTTGTGTCAGTAGATGCAGAGTATACTTTCTTCCCCATATTCAATCACTCACACGATCTTATCGTCTGCACCTCAAGAATATCACCAGAATTCACCCTTTTCTTTTGGTGGAAACGGCAAAAACTGTTATTGTTGCCTTGATTCATTCTCGCCTTGACTACTGCAACGCATTACTAATCGGTCCCCATCTCACTAAACTCTCCCCCCCTTAAGTCTGCGCTAAATGCTGCAGCCAGGCTCATCTATCCAATCCAACCGCTACACTGATGCTACTAGTCTGTGCCAGTCACTTCACTGGTTGCCCATCCACCACAGAATATAGTTCAAACTTCTTACCCTCACCCACAAAGCTCTCCACAGTGCTGCACCTCCAGACATCTTCTCCCTCATCTCCATCTACCACCCTACTCGTGCTCTCCGTTCTGTTAGCGACCTAAGATTAATAACCTCCATAATTCATACCTCTCACTCCCGTCTTCAAGACTTTTCTCAAGCTGCAACTACTCTCTGGAATACTCTGCCCCGGAATACTAGGTCAATTCACAACTTCTCCACCTTCAAACGTGCCTTAAAAACACATCTTTTCAGGCAGGCTTATGAAACTACCTAAAATGACTTTTCCCTGACTAAACCTTTCCCCAACCAACTCCTATGGCCTAAATTCAATCCTCTAGTAGTCCCAAACCCGAAGCAGATTGGTCGGCACCACTCCTGTCAGTTCAATAGTGGCTCAAATCCTATTTATCACAATCAACTCCCTTATGTTTCACCCCCAATTCCTCATAGATTGTAAGCTCTTGCGAGAAGGGTCCTGAATCCTAGTGTTTCAGTTGTATATTAGCCAGTTAGTTTTGTATCGTACATGAACCCTATGAATTTGAAAATTGCTATATAAATAATAATAATAATAATTATTATTATTATTGAGGGTATGACCCAGTTGCAAATTTAAAGGAGACATTTTGATCAAAATGAGTCTCCTGAAGGAAAACCACGTCTGCTTTTTGAGAACGGCACTCATTGAGGGCCAACCTTCTTTTAGTATTGGAGTTGAGGCCTTTTGCAGGAGAACAAGGACCAAGGAAGTTGATCTGAATTTGTTGCTGTGGCTGAGACGTACCCAGGATGTCTAAAAATAGAAATATGGAAGGGGAGACATAAAAGAGAATGGGGAGACACACAATACTGAACACACATAACACACATAACATAATCCAGATAGCTTTACTATTGTTGGGTATATATACCCAGTTAGGGGTCTGAACTGCATAAAAAACAATCCTGAAATCTCTCCACGTTCTCTCCCCATACATCAATGTCAAGGGTGGATAAAATTGTTGGTTGGCCGAGTATCTCAGGGATCCTGATGATACCCAGGGGGCGCCACATAGACTCCAGAGTTACCTATAAAGTTATTACTTTACCGGGGAGGAGGGCATAGGATAAAGCTCAAGACACCTATACCTCAACCTCCCCCGCCGAGATTGCTTCACAAGATGTAATGATGGCTTCCTGGTCCCCAAAAGGATGACACCTGGGCTCCAATGTATGCAGGAAGTCTTTTATTAGTTTAGCTTGATGCACTTCGGGAATAAATCCCTTTCTCAAGAGCATATACATGTAACAAGTTGTTCCCAGCACACATTTTCACTCTCATTTTTGCCCGGGGCTTGTGCTTGATCTGTAAGGTCTCCTGCAGAATCACCCCAGTCTCTCCTCCGCTGGGACAGGGTTGCTGCCTGTTTCATTCGTCTCAGTGCTGATTTAGGTGGCATGATCGGCAGCAGAAGGGCCTCAGTAGTGGGCCCAATGTTTTTTTGTCGAGCTTATTGGCACCCTGCCCACAATATTTGGGGATATACTCCCCTGCTGCAGGAGAGAGGGGGGATGGGGCTGTCCTCTGAATAGCACTGTACTCCGGACCTCGCGGATGATGGAGCGCTAGAGCCGCCGCGCCACCAAACTTTACAGGGGCCAGAGGCGGAAGTAGGCTGCAGACGGGAGGCATGGATGCTGAGCCCTTTTTAAGGTATGAATCCAGCATATGGCAGGCCAAACCTGGCATCGGAGAGCTCCTTGCCTTCTTGGGGATCAATTTCTTCCCCATGGGATGCACTGCTTTTAAAGAAAGGTCCCCCTAGCTTCTCATAACGGCGGAGCTCAGCGTTCATGCCACCATCTGCACAGACGACCAGGCCACTCCCCGGTGCTCATGTTCTTTTATATATAAGTACATCCATTTATCCTCGATTCTGGGATACTGGCTTCTGATACTGACGCACAGTAAGGCCTCATGCACATGACCGTTGTGTGCATCCGTGGCCGTTGTTCCGTTTTCCATTTTTTTTCCGCGTACCCATTGACTTTCAATGGGTCCGTGGAAAAATCTGAAAATGCACCATTTGGCATCCACATCCGTGATCCGTGTTTCCAGTCCGTGAAAAAAATATGACCTGTCCTATTTTTTTCACGGACAACGGTTCACGGACCCATTCAAGTCAATGGGTCAGTGAAAAATCATGGATGCACACAAGATTGTCATCCGCATCATTTCAAAGGCAAACTTGACTTAGATTTTTTATTCATTTTTTATGTCCGCGTATCCTCCAAAAATCAAGGAAGACCCACGGAAGAAAAAACTGACACGGATCACGGAACAACGGAAACCGTTTTTGCGGACCCCCCAAAAAAACAGTCCGTGTGCATGAGGCCTAACTGTTTCATTACCATGGCGGACTATCTATGCATGTTTCTGCAATGTACACTGTTGTACACCAATATACAGGCTCTCTGCAGTACGGAAATAGCTGATTTTTAACGTGCTTTGTCACAAATAAATTTGGATACAATTGATTTTTTTTATTTTGTGAAGCATCCAAATCAAATTTTTGAAAACTTCACTCATCTTTAGTTGTCACATTCTATTTTTTATCAGTACCTGCAAATAAGACATGCCATTCAATCTCAGGGACGTACCGTACAATGGTTATGACTGTTTCTGTTAAGTGGGCTCTCAGTCAAGTACTGTAGCTATAGCTTCTGCATTTAAAACTTTGATTTCATTCTCCTATAGTGTTCTTTTGTCTAAGTGTCTAGATAATTCTTTTTCAAGGTCTTAAAGGGTTTGGCTACCTTCCTGCTACTGCTGACCAATGTGTTTGCAAGAGGAATATATGGCACTAACTAATATAGTCTCAGATGATATTCTGCACCATTTTCCATATTTCATAAGGCATTCTCCCTTGTTGACTAAGTCTTCTGTGCTATCCAAACAGAGGTCTTGTCCATAAAATGGCTGCTGAAGGAGAGTAATGTGACCAGAAAAATAACTAAGTCTCCTCCATTCAAATATACTACACCTGTACTAAACTCCCAATGGCGGGTGCAGTGTATTTAAGTGGCTGAGTGCCGTGTCTAGAGTTATTTTTGCCTGGTTACCTGACCCTCCATCAGTGGCCATCTTATGGACAGGATCTCTATGCAGACAGCACAGAAGATTTACCTAACAAGGAGGCATGACTTATGAAATAAAGAAAATGGCACAGAATATCAACAATGGCTATGTAAGTGCCATATAGCCACATCATGTGACCTGCGATTCCTCCTATGTAGTGTATTTACTGGAATGTTCCTGCCATCTCCTCTATGTGGGAGAGATGACATGGGTCGTTAAAACAAGATTAAATCACCACAGATGCACGATTAGGAAAAAGAAACTAGACCTACCCGTGTCCAAACACTTTACAGAAGCTGGAAACACTGAGAAGGACCTGCGCTTCAGAGTCTTTGACCAGGTCGCCATTGCCACGATGGGGGGGTGGGGGGGGTTGACAGGTCACTGACACTGAAGCAGCGGGAACTATACTGGATTTTCAAATTGCAAACTTTGAAACCCTGTGGACTAAATGTTGACTTTAGGGTGATAAAATCATGTTCTAGTGGGATTCTTGATATTCGTCTGAGAGTGTATAAGTTAAGATTGTGCTCTTTACTCATTCTCTTTTCTCCCCCTTTTTCAGATTACCATAAAGGAGATCATTGTCTTAACTGAGAGGACATCGCCCGACATGAAATCTCTATGCGATCTACATATATTATTTGTGTCTATATAATTTTTATTTTGTGGACTTCTCCCTATATCCATATCTATGATGAAATATGATCAGGAGATTCGGGACCAACATATATATTAGTGTTCAGCTCTAGAACAATGTGGTGCTTCTATATGGGGCAGAGGGGGATATGTTGTGGTGTTGGGTGGGAAAGCAGAGGACATGTGACATGAGAGTGTCCCGGTCCCTTGTTCCGCACAGGCCCATGTATTCAGAAATGGCTGAGGGTGCCTGTGTGTAACACCCGCATCCATACTGTCCCCATCTATAATCGTTGGAAATGGGGGTGCAGTGACTGGAACCTGGGCTTTGACTAGCCCGAGTATCTGGTCGGCGTGGAGATCAGGCATGGCATTAACTTATGGTGCCTGTATCCCGGATGGCATTTCCCGTTTTCCATGTGATTACTGTTCCCTTGCACCACGTATCAGCATGGTTACCATGGTCACATAGTGACAATATTGGTCCCCGATCTCCCGGTCATGCGCAGTGGCTTACTGCGATTGTAATGGATGTACAAACCACCGGCGCATGGTGCGCGTGCGCGGGATTTGGGGAGAAGTCACGAATTTTGGAAGCATCCCAGCATTGAGGTAGTATTCTGTGCGCATGCGCAGGATGTTGCGGTCGCGGTTCGCTGATGTATACTGGCACTTGCGCAGTATGCGCCAGAGGACGCCAATATTGGATCGCACCATGGGATTTCATAGTGTGGGTTTGTCCCTCTTTTAATTTATATAATTGACCAGTATTTTTTGCACAGCTGCACTTTATATGATAATCAGCACTAATTATGTATGCAACACCGATGTATATGTACGATTTTACAGTTTATTTGCATATATGTACACTATGTAGATGCTATGGTGGTTCACATACATAGATACACTGTAATAATTTTAAAAGAATCATGTTTTTTACTCCTGTTTATTGAATATGTTTCTAATGAGTAATCATGTTATTGTAATGAGATTCACCTATATAATATGTTGAGAGCACTGTGTTCACTAGCTTGACAAAGGCTCCATTGAGAGAGCTGAAATGCTGCATTGCGTTTGGGTGTGAATAAACATCACCAATTTTGTACCACAAGACCAGAGTGCTGCCCATTTTTCATTATATATATATATATATATATATATATATTGGTCAAATGTGGCCAGAAAGTGGCCAACCCCTTTAAGGATAAATGGGAGGCAGATGTAGGTCCAATTTCTGATATTCAATGGGAGGATATTTTGTCCAACACTTTTATTATGTGTGGCGCTGCATAGTTCACAGTTATTCCTTCTATAATGGACATATAGATGTCACGGCTTCTGTTGTGTTCACCGTTACACAGTTGCCGTGCATGCTGTTGCCAGCGGCAATGTGTGTTTACATACTATCACGGTTGGGAGTGGGGGAAAACTCCCCACCATATAGCATAGTAAAACGGGGAATCAGCTAGGCCTGGACACCAGGAAAAGGGAGCAGGTCACCTCCTAATGCCGCCTTAATCCTGGCCCTGACTCCTAACCATATGAGCAGACCCAGATGGTAGGTGGGCTCATACACAGGAACCTCGGACCCTGAGTCACCATGAAGATCCCTGCAATGAGGTTAGGAGCAGGAGACGACCTGTTCATCCCAGACACGGATGAACAGGAGTCTCCACTGACCTAGCTACAGGGAAAGGGACAGCCAGTAAACCGCCACTGGATCAGCAGGTAAGAGCCCAGACCCCCATGCAGAGCTGCTCACCAACTTGTGATTCCCCCTCCGGGGAACCCAGACACCCCCTTCCGGAGGGACAACAGATAGGACAACAGATAGACAGTGGGAATGTCTAGCAAACATGCTGGAATTCAACACCAAACAACCCAAACTTTCATTCAAAGACATTTATGCAATTATAACTTCCTCTGCCTAACAAATTACTTTTAGACTTCAAGACATGTTTCCATTGATTTGTTTAATAGTAAAGTCATGGCTTCCTTTTATAACGGAGCAATGAGAGCAGTTATTCACTTCATCCAGTTCCACTCCTGCATCCAGCTGGCTGCAGCTCCTCTGTCGGCTGTGTCTTGTTGCCCAGTAACTAGACTTTCCTCAAATTTATAGGGAGAAGAAGAAGAAGAAAACATGGTGTGCTGCTGTTAGGATCTGGACTTGAACCTGGGACCTCTGCTGTGTCTGGCGGTGCCTCTACTTGCTGAGCCACCTGAAGTGCTGGACAGTTCCTTAAACTATTCCTTGAATGATCTTGTCTTGAATCTTGTTTGCCTTGAACCTTGAACCCCTTGCTCCTCCCATGAACTTCCTGATTTAAGCCATGTCTCTGCACTTCCTGGTTGCCAGATTATTGTGCCTTACCAGCCAATATCTTGCTCTTGTCTTACTGCTGCCGACCGTATCTCTGCTACCATCCGTTACTGACATTTGGCTTGTTCCTCGACTACGCTCCTGCTTAATCCCAACCTGCACTATTTGTTACCGACTTTGGCTTGTTATTCAACCACGCTTCTGCTTGATCCTTGTCTGCTATATCTGCTACTGGACCTCGGCTTGCTCACCTCCTGCTGGGGCTATCCTGAGGACCGCGACCTGGTACTAACACGCAGCAAAGTCCATCTCCACCATCAGGAGCTCTGGCGAATACCGGTTAGTACTTAGACCCCGCACCTCAGGTGAACCCGTGTCATCAGCCAGGGTGACCAGTGTGAATATCTGCTCCGCTGCTATAGCTACTGGCCTCCGAGCCTGACTCCAGACCGTGACAGAATAATCTGGCCCAAAACATGGAGGCCGCTGTAGCAGCTGCTGTGGCTCCTCTCAGGGTACAAATCTCTGAGTTGCAGGCATTTGGTGTTAACTACCAGGAGAAGTTTGCTGATTTACAAATTGAAGTGAAAGGGCTACAAGAGGACATCCTTGATCTGCATAGACAATTGCGGGACTTTCGCTCCCGTGACACTGCTGCTGTAGATACTAATGCACGAATGCCCCTACCACTCAAGTTTAATGGAGACCGTCACCATTACAGAGGTTTCCTTAATCAGTGTCGTATATACTTTCAGATGCAACCAGCTGCATTTACTTCTGACAGGAGAAGGGTGCTGTTTATTATTAATCTCCTGACTGAGGAAGCCTTAGCCTGGGCCTCCCCTTATGTGGAGAAAGATGATGTCATTCTGGATAATTTCAATAATTTTGTGGCTGCTATGAATCAAGTTTTCGATGATCCTAACCGCTGCGCTACTGCTGAGGCAAAATTACACAAATTAAGGCAGGGCAGACGCTCAGTTGCAGAGTACACCACAGAATTCCGACGTTGGATCTCAGATACCAATTGGAATCCAGCAGCACAAAAGAGTCAGTTCTGTCAAGGACTCTCTGAACAAGTAAAAGATGAGCTAGCCAGAGTAGAAAGTCCTGAAGACCTTGAGGCTTTTATTAAATTATGTATTCGAATTGATCAGAGGCTTACTGAAAGGAGAAAAGAGAGACTGGGAATCCTAGGCAGTAATGGTGACATGCGTTTTTCTACTGGCCAGTTTACTCCTAAGGATCCAAGAGTTCTTCCAGATTCTGACAGTGCTGAACCTATGCAGGTGGATGCTATTAAAAGATCTATTACTACTCAGGAGAAAGAAAGACGACGTTCAGAGAACTTATGTCTTTATTGTGGAAACGCTGGACACTACGCAATTAATTGTCCCAATAAATTTAGAAGAACAATTGCGGCAACTGATGTTGTATCTGAACAAATAAACTCAATTTCTCAGTCTGTCTCTCCTTTGATTCAGGAAGCAAATAAAGTTCATTCTTTATCAACTCATTTTATCATCCCTATAAAGCTTATCGTTGAAGATGGTGAAATACCTTGTTCTGCTATGCTGGACTCAGGGGCCGGGGGAAACTTCATGGACATTGAATTTGCCCAAAATCATAACATTCAAATAA